>NW_027279261.1:0-261841 GCF_046629955.1 Centroberyx affinis | reverse complement strand
CTTACCCCCCAGAGTTAATATGTATGAAGCAGACCTGGGTCAAATAATATTTGGAAATACTTTCCATGGTTTATTTTATAGAAGAAAGTTGAAACAATCACAGGAAAGTACTTGAAAGTAAATTTAGCATATTTTTCTTTGATTGACACCTTAGCTGACACTATCTGACCTGATGCTGTGAATTATTTCCAACTCCTGGGATACAGCACACCTGGAAGTCCTATAGGTGATGAGGGCTGGAGGTCCTGGTCCTGGTGTTCGCTGGTTCGGAACTCCATCATAGCATCCAGATCACGGGGGTCATGTTGACAAGATGTGTACCGGTCCTCCTCTGGTTCTTCGCCATGAGCCCCCTCTGACCAGTCCTGCAGGTCCAGCTCCAGCTCCAGCTGAGCTCCGGGGGTGAGGGGGGCTGAGGGGGTGACGGGGGGCTCGAGCTCCATCGACTCCTCGTCTGACGATATCACTACACACTCCACACTTCTGGCCTCCTTGCCATCCTCCTCCGTGTCTTCCTCCTCTTCAGAACAGAGGTCAGAGTAGGACGTGTCGGTAGTGTCTGAGAAGTAGGAGTCAGACGAGTCGAAGTCTGAAGAGCATTCGCTTTCTTCTGAGGAGCTGGTCTCTGAAAGACTTGCTTCAATTAAAAACAAAAGAACATGTCAAAGTGTTTATTACATTATTTACATAGCTCACAGTTACAACACTATAATTGTCTGATCTTTTAACATACCGCTATCTGAGAACTGCACTCCATCAGTAGGTCTGCAGATGATGCCACCGTCACCCTTGGTGTGTTTTTGTACTGCCTCCTCTTCCTCCTCATGATCATCATCATAATTATCACCATCATCATGATCACCTATGTCACACTAATGAAAGTAACAGAGTGACCAGTTACACTATGCAATATGTTATACTTTATTTAATCCAGAATTTATTTGGCCATATAAATATTATTATATATTTACATATTGTTGTGAAAGAACTTGACTTCAAGAACTTGAAATCAACTTTTTAGTTTTTTTTGTAACCCATCATGAGTTACATACTGTACATCTGAAAGTATTTTTTTTTTTTTTAATTTTCATTAGATTAGATTTTTAGTTTTCACATATTATTAGTTCTTGGATCAAGATCACAGTTAATGAAGTTTTCGGTAAGTAGTAAACAATATTACTGTGTAGGTGCTTGATGAAAATCTCTCTAATCCATAATGTTTTTACAACGGTGTAACACACCATTCAAATGACTTCATTCAAATAGTGTTGTTACACTGATTTAATTCTGAATTGGGGCATTATTTGTAATTCTACTATTAGCCAACTTTTCATGCAAAATCCCTATTTACCTGGACTTTAGGAGCATCATCAACTGGCACAGTATTCTCCTCTTTGCCTAATATAATTTCTTTGTCACTCAGTGTGTTGTCCTCTTCTTCCTCTTCACCAGCATCACTGTCAAGCTCAAGCGGTCTTGCATGCCTGCGTTTCAGAGATGGACAGCCATCTCCAACTGGTTTAGCTCTTTCAGATGAAGGTCTCGCTATATCATCCCCCATTTTTACTTCTAAAGCCACATGGAAAGACAGTAACACATTTGAGTAAGCTACAGTCTACAGCAGATGATCAGTGAGGGTCATATAAATACAGGCTAACTGAATAAAAAGCACTTACCAGAATCTTTTAGATGACTCTCATTGTCATGAGCAGAAGACGACACATTATCTAGCTCTTCTGATGTAGTAGGATCATGGACTCTTTTCCTTTTTACCTGCATAACAATGTTAGCCAACATTATATGAAGTTATGGCATAATTCAAAAGCCAAATTCTGATACCTTTCATATGAAGCTGAATGGTTTTAGTGCTACCTTGAAAGAAGGCAGTTGAATTTTTTTGCGCTGGCCTATGATGTGACTGATGGGATTTATTGGTTTGGTCCTCTCTTCCACTGTTTCCACCCCAGTTTTCAAAGGAGCCACAGCAAACTTAGGAATGAAACAACAACACAATAGCAATAATACTGAACCTACTGGTTTCAAAAGTGCATTGTCATTGAAGAATGGCAAAGAACACAGAACAGTTCATTTACTCAGCCAATCAATCATATATGTACGTATGTATTTTATTTGCCATTACAGGGATACTGCTATGACAGTCTGGTGAACTTACCTTTGCTTTCCTCTCCTGACAGTCCCACCACTCCTCAAATGCCTTGAAAGCAACCCCCTCAATCATTCTACGTGTAATGTCCTTTTTAATGATTGACTTCAGTTCCTCCATGATCACTCCCAAAACCTTTTCCACTGTGACCTTATGAGGGTTTTCCCTCACAGGCTTGTACCCCGGTGGTGGCACAAAGGGGTTGAACCTGGGAAAAGGTAAACTGGGCCAGGGCGGCCCACAGAATGATAAGGGTGCACTGCCATGCCTTGGGGGATTTCCCTTGTCCAAATGCTCAGCAGGTTGCATGTGTAAAGGGTAGGGGTGCACAGGGTGTGTAACAGAGGGTGGGGCTATCAAAGGTGGAGGGGGCCCAAGCAAAATGGGAGGGGGGGGGATAGGAGGAGGGGGCACAGGGAGACCGGTGTGATGGCCTGGAGGCAGGATCCAGCCTGGAGGTGGAAAGGGAATAGTGCCGTTTGGCAGGCGAACTGGGAAAGGTGGAATGCAGGGGGGAACGGAAGGGATGGGGAAAGGGAAAGAGGTGACAGGCGGGTGAGAGTGTCCAGACGACGTGGCAGGGGGAGGCTTGGAGGAAAGGCGTTGAGTGGTGAGAATGCAAGAGGAAGAGGGAGGAGGCTGAGGCAGGGAGGAGAGCTCTTTGCTGGGTACAGATTGTTTGTTATTAAAGCGCTCCTTGTCCTCATTTGGTGCATGAAGTTCCTGTGGGCCAGACAGAAAAAAATCATGACTGATTCATGAATGAAGTACAGCAGCATATAATGACAACTAGAAGTCCTTACCTGTATCCATTAACTTAAATACTGTTAAATACATTTTAGAAAGTACCATCATTATATCAGTATTATACATTTGCGTAGAAGATATGTCAGGGCTCTATTTGTATTACCTGGAGATATAACAATGACTGGCGTCTTCTTTTATCTTTGTCTGAGGGAGTCTTGTTTGCATTAGCCCTTCTTTCTATATGTGTGAGATGAGAGTAAGTGGGAGACTGGGAGTTTCTTAAAAGAGAGGCAACAGCTTGGATAGTCTCATCCTCTTCATTGTCAGTGAGGGGTGTTGGACTGACATCCTCTAGAGCATTGTGGGAGGATTGTGGGCTGATTGTGGGGGACCTGCAAAGAGCTGGAGTGCAATCAAGTGAGTAATCTGAGGCAGGAGAGTATTTAGCTAAGCAAGGTGAAGTGGGGCTGTCCTGAGTTTGTACAGCAGACTCCAAAGCCCCTCCATCAAAGTACGAGGCGTGGGAGCTCTGGCTCTTTTTCAGCAACATTTCAATGCGGGAGTCCAAGCTGTCCGTCTCTGGATGGGGGCTTCCAGGAGATGCGTTAACAGCAGTCGGGGACAACTCTGTTACGCACGCATGGCAGTCAGGTGGGGAAGATGCTGCTGCCTGCCTCTCATCTATGACATTAATGCTTAAGATGCTGAGAGAGTTGCAGTTCAGCGATAAAGCCTTAGAGGTGGAAGAGACCACCTCGCTGGACTCATGACCAGGCGGGGCGAGGTGAAAGGAAGGCTCTGTACTGTTGTGAGCAGAGGATTGTGCATTCTGACCCCACGAGGCAGGCTGCTGGTTGTTACCTGTGGCTTGCATTTGGGCAGGGAGGGGGAACAGCGGCTGGAAATGCTTAAAAATTGAGTTGAAGTCTGAGCTTTTGCGGGATCTCCCATGATACCTTACAGGTTTGCGATAGCAGACCTCTCGTCTTAGTGGTTTCTGAACACTGTAGGAGGGGGGCTCCCCCTGGAGGACCGGAGTCGCCTGAAGACTGGAGTAGCAAGAGTCCTGGGAGAGGGGAGTTCCAGACAGGCAAGGAGTACGGGGGGTTCCCTGAGAACATGGTGTCAGCCCAAAGCTGCAGGGCGTATCCTGCCAAATACTGGAGTAGGCTGTGTCCAGAGAGAGAGGTGTAGCGACGCTGGTGGGGCTGGAGATGTTCCCCTGCCTCTGGGTGGATGTGCTGCCCTGGAGGAGGTGGACAATGGTTCAGATCAACCAGATGAGAACATGAGATTTATTGAGAAAGCTTAATCTTACAAATACTTACTAACTTAACAGCTGGTCTGGTCTGGTATGATAATTATCATAGCAATAAGTTACTTCAGTGTTCAAACTGTACAAAAGCAGCTTTAACAAATGTTAAACAGCTACAGCAAATTACCGGCAAATTGTCAATAAGGCTTTGAAGAGTTTGCTCATTGCTGCCCACTGGCAATGTCCAAGGGGTATAGAGCCCACTTAACAGGAGCTGGAGATATCGCGTCCTGTTTTCACCTGGAGAGGGTTGCATGTTATGGTAAATTAAAGGTAATCATAAGTAATGCTGACAACAACTAATTCCAATTCATGAAAATTAATATTAAAGTTCCTATCAAGAGTGTGCCTGTCTTACCTTTTGGATCAATTTCCACATGAATAATGTTCCCCATCACTGAAGTCTGATGGAGGTGCTGAACAGCGTCTTTTGCAGCCTTGACAGAGTCAAAAATCACTCTGGCAATTCCTAAATGCTTCTTGTTCTTGGGATTGTAAAATATTTCTACTTCTTCAGTGTGCCCATATTTCTTGCACATGTCAGTCAGGAAGCCCTCCCTTACATTGTCATTCAACCTGGAAAATGTCACTTCTTTGGGAGGAATAGGGCCAACGTAACATTCATCAATCTGGAATGAAATATAGGTAAACAAATGATACTAATACTAATAATAGTAATATTAATAATAACACTAATAATACTAATACTACTAATACTAATAACACTTGTAATACTACTACAACATATCAGTATTATTATTGTCATTATTATTTTTGTTGTTGTTGTTATTATTATCATTATTATTATTATTATCATAGTGACCATAATCATGGATAAATTCCACACCTTAAATTTAGGAAGCAAAAGGTCAGTCCTATCACATTTGCTCCACAGCCGACAGATGCGGGGATCTCTGACTGTACCCACAGGAAACACTCCTAAGTCATCAACCTGAGGTAAACAGCAAGTATTATTTTAATGGAAAACATCCATGCCTGTGGGAATAGTATACCACCATATGGTAGAACTTGTTCATATTATCTGTTTAAGACAGGAAGGTCTGTGAAGCAACAATAAATTGGCTTGAAAAATGCTCACGGGTATGCTGAAATGCTGTCCATCATAACGGTACACTTTGTAGAGTCCATTTGTCAACGACGGGTCTATAATCAACTTGCAACTTCTCCAATACTGGGGCGCTGTCTCTCTCTCGGTAGTTTGTTGTTGTTCGCTTTCCATTACATTCACCAAAACCTGAAGATATAACAAATACACGCTGGTAATCTAATCATCTTCACCAGGATTAGTCTACCTGCTAGCTTGTTCTATAGCCGTTGTTCCTCCATTGTAGGTTAACACGCCCCAACAGGTGATGGAGAGCATCACCTGTATCCTTCTCTTCTAAAAGATAACACCGCGTATTTAAGGCTGTAAAATAAAACATAAATAACCACAATAAAGTTTAACAAAGACATATTTTTTTTTATCTCACTTACCTGCACCAAAATGTCATCCTTTAATGGACCTACATTGTGCACCTGTTGACGTTGTGATTTTCGGTGTTTACAGAAGGTCGTCCAGGTTTGTTTATGGATCCTTCCGCCAAGTGAGGGTGACGAAATACAGATCCTTCGGTGAGATTGAGAAAAACAAAATGGGGGGTTAAGAGGTGACAGCATCGACAGGAATTTAATGTTGATTTTATGCACCCTAATAATACGTTTGTTAAGCAATCTAATAACAATAGGGTCTATTGAGTCTGATCCTTTGAAAATGTATTATAGGAAAACTATATTCATTTTTCTCGGCACTGAATAGTGAAATTTGCTGTTAAATTCCTAATTCATAGTCCCGTCACAGAAATAATAATAATTCTCAAATGAAATGATCATATACGTAGCCTATATTACCATATACCCTAGGCTACATAGGCTACTGTTAATGGCTGAGGAATGTTTTGTTTTTGTTTGTTTGTTTGTGTGTGTTCAAGTTAGGATTGTTTTCCATCTGCAAACGCTAAAAAGACTTACATTTGGTGCTGAACCTTTAGGTCTATTTAAAGCAAATATAATTTTAGGCTATCTGCATTGGGATTTTAATTCAAGGCATACAGTGCCGCAATACAGCTTGAGCGTCTTTAATTAGACTATAACGATAGCCCTATTCCATTTGGGAAATAATTACAGTCCTCACTAATAATCAAAACAGCACATCAATTTGCATTGTAAATGAAAAAGCTCTCTAATTGAGTTTTTTCAAATTCAGTAATGACTGGGATTACATTTCATTCATTCCATAGTAATGATAGAGAGCTGTAGATGATGACAATCATTTTTGTGGCTGTCTAAATAGCTGAGCTGCCCAGGTAGGAGGTGGGACGTCCTATTAGGAGAAGGTGGGACTATCAACAGGTTTAAAGGGTGTGGGTACTCCTGTTTCCTAATAAGCATTTCCAAACCTCTCATCTGGTCATGCAGCCTCCTCCATCATGTTGTTTATGAAGTGGAGGTGGAGGGAAGTCCATCTCTGTTCTGCTATCTGTATAATGTAAGTAACTTTACCTTTCTGCAGCACTACAGGGTTTCTACTGCGGCCTCTGTTTATCTCTGGTTTATCTCCACACAGTCTGCCGGGGCTTGCAGTCAGTGGAGGCATCCTTCCCCATCTGCCTCTCCAGAAAACATGACCCAGAAAGGATCAGGGGAAAGCAAAGGATATGCCAAGCAGCAAGAGGAATTCAAGGTTGTTATTGTAGGAGACAGAGGTTGTGGGAAAACCTCGCTCCTCACGGTTTACACTAAAGGAGACTTTCGAGAGGTAAGGCAACACAGTTCATTTAGACTTGGCTATTGTATTTTTCAGCATTTTCATCTCAATGTTTGAATTAAAACATGATAGAAACTCCCTTTTAACATGGAAGAAAATAGTCCAAGATGTTTTTAATTCAAATGAACATGTGCAGTAAAGTATAGAAAGACAAATAGGGGTTTTCTTTCAGGAACATGTGCCGTCAGTGTTTGAGAAGAGTGTTGCCAGTGTGAGATACAGAGGGCAACAGTTTCGCCTAAATCTCTATGATACTGCAGGTAAAGTTTCTCTCTATACACACTTTTGAAAACACCTTGCTAAACAGGTATCCCAGGTCGGTGGTGGGTGTGTCATGTCATTCCTCAAAAGCATCACAGCAATGCTGATGTTGTTAATGCCAGGTCAAGAGGATTATGATCGGCTGCGGCCTCTCTCCTACCAGAATGCCAACACGGTGCTGATCTGCTACGATGTCATGTGTCCTTCGAGCTTTGATAATGTCTTCATAAAGGTATTCCTCTGTTGTGCCAGTAGTGTCTGTTCCTGTAGGGAACACTGATATCAGGATTACTTCAAATTGAAACTGCCATTTAGTAGCTGAAGACTTCATTCTCACTTATTTCATTACAGATTGGATGACATTTTTTTCACTTTACAAATATGAGAAAACACACTTCCTCAGTTGACTAAGCAGAGAATAAATTGACCCCCACCCTGACTTATGCAATATCATGTTGTGTTTTGTGCTGCTCATTAATATTACAATGTAAATGTGTTTAATATCTCTTAGTGGTACCCTGAGGTGCAGCATTTCTGCCAAGGTGTGCCCATCATCCTCGTAGGGTGCAAGGCAGACCTACGGAGAGACAAGATCTTGACCAAGAAACTCTGGTCCTCAGGCCAGAACCAGGTCACATATATCCAGGTATCAGGCCTACCGAACTCTTCTGGGTCTAAGTTTCTTAAAAAATACAGTGCAAAGCCAATTTCTTTTGGAAAAAATAATTGCTACAAACCATTACAAAGTAGCACAACACGATATGAAATGGGAACAAATTTGCTCTAGTGAAGAGTGGAATTATATAAAACTCTAAATACGCTCTACCTGTCATATGTATATTTCAGTTTCTAAATGTACTGGTACTCTCAATCTAATTATTTGAATTACTGAAGGGATCCTATTATTTTTATTTTGTCTTTTTTATTTATTTTATTTTTTTCCTTTTCTTTTTTTGTGAGGGTATATTGTCATGTCATCATATTGTTGTGTGTTATGTGTATTATTTGCCTGTAATAAAAAAAAAAAAACACTTCTGGGTCCAATTTAGAAACATGGCAACTGTAGTGACAGATTGACTGGGTGGCCGGATTGAGATTAGCCACTGTTTCCATTGTTCACTGCTGATACCCATGCGTTGTACTAAACTATCGGACTATACAGACTACCAACATGATTGCATTTTAGCATTAGGGAAATTCTCTGACACAATATCTTATTTGAGCCTGGTACCAGACAGTATATGTGTGCACTCATACTTGGAAGTGGGACCTGTGTTATAGCACATTAGCACATTCATAATGCACAACTAAATGACATTTTTACCAACTATATGAAGTACTTCTTGCAAAAGTGTGTTGTAACATTCCTGTTCTGGCAGGGAGAAGAGGGCAGACAGAAAATCAATGCTGAGCTGTATATAGAGTGCTCTGCCAAGTTAAGGGAGAATGTGGAGGACATATTCAGAGAAGCTGCCAAACGAGCCCTGGCTGCAACAAGAACAA
This sequence comes from Centroberyx affinis, assembly GCF_046629955.1. Lineage (NCBI taxonomy): Eukaryota > Metazoa > Chordata > Actinopteri > Beryciformes > Berycidae > Centroberyx > Centroberyx affinis. Next base: position 253,024 of record NW_027279261.1, on the reverse strand, counting down.
GAACATCGGAAGAAGTCAGAGAGAGGAGTTTCTGTGTCCTCTTCTGATGCCTGACCATGGGCCTTACTGGCTACAGACACTACGCTCAGACTTTAAAATGTGCTCCATGTTTTTTGCTGCTTCATCCTGACACATTTCCTGTGTGGTTTTCCTTCTGACTTCCTTAAAATTTTGAAAGAGTCCATCATAAATGCATTTGTATTTGACACTGGTGTTTTGTAATAATAATAATAAAAAAATGTAAATCACAATTCATCCAAAAGATGTGTTTATTCACCAAACTGGCAACATAAATCCTGCTTAATCTTAGCAGGCCAAAAAGTTGCAACTTATTGACCTGCTAAAAGAACACAGATAAGCAAACAAATTGCAACACCATCAAACATGTAAACACGTAATAAGATTGAAAACCTGCTTAAAAGGCGTGTGTTCACACAAGCAGTGAAACTTCTATATATAACATATATATAACACACATATATAACACTGGGTTTACACTGGGTAAAATATATAAACCGCACATAGAACAAAGGAACATGTCACTGTTTCCCTTGATCTGTCAATCCTGACAAAATATCAAAAATCATCAAGGAAAGCAGTGGCTCCAACACTTCCATGATGTCCTTTGCATTATATAACTTAGATTTCATTAAAAAGTGAATAATCTTTGACATAAAACAGCACAAGTGAGCCAGAAATTGCTGAAAAGGTGTGTGTATTCAACATTCAGTGACTGTAGCTGTTTGCATCAGTAACTATCTTCATTTCACCCCCTTTGAAAGTCTCCAAGAAGCAGCATCTTGTACGTTTACATACATAAACAACCAGTGCTTTGGAGAGGTGTAACGGCCATTTTGGAGATGGAAACATAATAAACTACAGTCTGCAAGGTGGAAAAATATTGGTCTTCTACAGCTCCTCCTCCTCCGCTTTATGTAACAGTTACAGTTATGATAAACTTTGTACCAGTTTAAATGAAACTTGTGTGCACTACATTACCGTGACACACATCACCATTAGAGTATATAAGCTGTGTGCATGTTTCCTCATTTCAGCCTGTTCTCCATCAATTCATAAATAAAGCTTTTGTACCAACTGACAGACTTCTGAAGTGGTTATTTTACCACAAGTCCATTACACCGAGGGCCTTGAAACAAAATGGGGAACTGCATGGTCAAACCACGCTGAAGCAAGTCCACAATGTGCCAGAGGACAATCACAAAAAGATCACACTGTATAATCCACACTAACATCATCTATAAACATACAGGGTGCATAAACATGCTCAAGCTTGTGATCTACAAAAAGTAAAAAAAGTAACAAACTTCAAAACATTTCCAAGAAATGCATGCTTTGGAATACATTTTCACCAATACTTCTTTCATCAAAACCAGTAATCAGATTCATGGGTTGCAGTATATTCTTGAGTTGGAAGAGCAATGTTAAACCAAGCAAATGTCTCCACACAGTTTTACATGAGACAGATTGAATGAAAGGATGAGTTCTCTGAAAGTAGAAAAAGTCTTAAAATCCTCATCATGCTCAACATGCAGTCCTTTGTAACTCAGTTTGATTCCCACTGAACCCATGCGATAAAATGTTTGCACTCACTACAGTAAGGCACTTTGGATTAAAGCACTTCCTGACCAGCATTTATTTTTAAGATGTTGCCTCAAACAGTAGATAGGAGAAAAATACTGCTGGCTGTTAACATACACATATGTTGTTTGTTTCCTTGTACAACATTATTGTCCTAATAGAGCACTAAATGCTGAGTAACTGAAAATATGAATCTACTGTATTTCTATCATATGCCTTGAGGACAGATTTCATACAGTCTGTTAGAGCTCCTCAGATACGGCGCTCATGCAAACAGTAAAATGTAAACTGTTCAGCGAACTGAAAAATCTTGATTACTGGCCTTCTGGGTAAGGGAAAGGAAAAGGGCATTTTAACTATGAGATTACAAACACAAACATTTCACACAACCTGAAATCATGGCTAATTATGGTTACAGAGGCTAACAATAAAGCCAATATAAAAACCTATTACAATTTCAAAGCAACCTTCCCAGTCCAGTGAGTTTGGGTGTCTGTGTATCAAATAGACTAGAGTTGTACTGTGGCCTGATATATTTTCAAAAAGGAACCAACTCATTCCATAATTTTGGTATTCAAGCTGCCAAAGACAAAGTTTCAAAGCACCCAGGTCAGACAGGGACCCTAATGTAACTGATTCAGTCACACAACTCGTGCACTGAATATGAGCATTTTTATAAAGCATAAAGAAAATATAGATTGTATTTTGGCGTCAAGACAGTTTCGTTTCACTCCCTGCAAAGCGTAATTTAAAGCCGGCCAAAAGCGAGAGCAGGGAGAGATCAATGCAACCCCCACATGGGGAACCATGAAGCAGCAGAGCCCACAGGTGGATGCTGGGGTGGTGGCAGGGTGACAGATGCAGAGGCAACAGCAACAGCAGCAGAGAATGAGCAGTGAGTTTAACAGTTTAAAAAGACTGCACAATTTGTGATGGCAGTAAGCAACCTCAACTGACACACCAGCTGATCGAGAGCAGCGCCACTTGAGTTGTCTGCCTGAACTAGCTTCACAAGCTTGGCTTGATTCAAATGTACATCAGCATGAAGTGCTGCGCTGGCTAAGACTCACTAGAAAGGAGTAAAGTCATTTTTACACCTTTTATGAACTGACGAACTGTGTTTTAAGAACTGTGTGTTCCTAGAGTGGGAGATGAGGCTTTCCTTCCACGGGTGTTTTCAGTTCAACAATAACATAACACTTTGGCAAAATGTGTTAGTAAGAGCAAATCATTTATCAACCATCTCCAATGGTACCTGAAAGTGACCCACTGCTGACACTGTTGCTCATTGCTTATTCTAAATTTAAACTCAGCTTGCAAGTGAAGCTGTTTAACTGTACTGTGCATCTGGGTCATGTGAACTATGCAGGTAGCTATTTACTTCCATAAATACGCATAACAAATTGCCACCAGACAGATTTCTATGACATTGCACACAAGTGCCTGTCAGGTTTGAAGAGGTTCCGGCTTTGGCCTTACAGTAAAAATATTCTTATGTTGATAAACAAGCCACTGAAACGTTATTGCCCAGATTGGGGGCAAAGGCTTTACCTTGACAAGAGTCAAGCTAAAACTATTTCCATAATACATAAAGTGCGGAAGACAATGAACATGCAGTCTCCAAACTGTGGATCGAGTCAAAATGTGTAACGTATGACGAAAGCAACTTGCAATTAAACTAAAAGCGTTTCAGCGCAGTTCATAACCTATTCAAACAAACTTTTACCAGAGGTTTCACAATAAAACTACTGCTGAGAGTCCGCTGCTCTGTCTCAGTACAATCAGGGGAAATGAGCGGAGGCCTGCAGGTCGTCGTTCTCAGCTCTGTGGTCCAGCTGGTTCTGCAGCCGAATAACCTGCTCCAGCTCCCGGATCTGCCGGTCCGTTTTGTGACTGACGAGTGTACGGTAGAAGTGAACGGCAAACACGATGAATACGAGTCCGAACGGCACCATGATGGAGGTGGACGCGATGGCCGCTGCCTCGCCAGAACTGATGGTGTTGTTTCCCAGGTGGTTGGGGCCTTTGAGGGGTAAGAACTTGACCCAGCACAAGAGCACCACCTCAGTCAGGAAAAGGAGGGTGCCGATGACTGTGGAAAAAGCCCAAGCCAGCTCTATGTGGCGGTGCATGCGCTCATGGGGAGATTCGTTCACAGAGTTGAGATTGTGAACGTTGCTGACGGCCTCCAGATTAGGCAGGATACAGGTGCTGATCATCAGGGCGAAGAGGTGTACTGCAACCAGAATCGTGGTGCAGGCACTAAAGGCTATGAGCAGTCCTGGGGGATAGTCATGATCTTCCTCCAGTTGTACCTCCACCATGGCAACCTGAGAAAAACAAAACAAGAAAACTGTTAATATTTGCAACGGGCTCTATAACCCTACTGTTAAGAGGAAGGGAATGCCTAACATTCATTTGAAAATGCAGAAAACTACAGCACATTCACAACTACTAATGCCTTAAGAAAGCTTATCAAGATTAACCTAAGTGTTTTTGTGGTTTTACTTCCATGGCAAAAATGATTTTGTAAAACCAGCTCTCACTTTCTTAAAAGGTACACAGTTCATTTTGAAATGAGCAAGATGTAATCTCTTTTAATTTAAACCTGTATCCCTTTTACACCAGACTGCATCAACATCATAATTAGCATGACTGTTGTATATCTCTAAGTCTCCTCATGCAGTGACTCCCACAGGGGGATCCGGGGACACCCAAGGGTCCTTGAGGGGATTCCAGGGGGTCCCCCAGCAAAATGAGGAATAGTTTAATTTCACTACAGGTGCACTCAGAGAATGTTTAAGAATGACCTATATCGATCACAGTCTTCACTCTTACTGTTAGTATCTCCCCACCTACCTAACCGTATGAAAAGGTGGTTGGTGGTCTAATGTGTATATCTGGGGGACCTTGCTATGAAAACGTTTAGGAACCCCTGTCTTATCGCGCTGACTGGTGAGTGATAATGAGATGTACTTGAGAGGATCAATCTGCGTCACAAACTGATATCCGGTTTAAGTCGACGGCGTTATTGAGTGTGCATTCATGCGGTTGTCGGAAACGGGGCGTAATTACTGTAACTGTACCGGGATCAGTGAAGTCAAAGCCAACTTACCATTGCGAATCCCGACAAAAGAGCTGAGGTGCGACTTGTGGCTTTTAATTTGGCTCGGCTCAAGTAGAGTTTTCTCCATGACAGAGCCTGCAAGGAGTGCTCGTTCAAACTCATTCCGAAAGTTGCTCTACCAAGTTTTAAAAATATATATATAAATAGTTTTTAACCTGGCCGGTTCCCAGAACAATATTCGACTAAGTAGATGCAGATGAACACCGCACGTCGGGTATGAGGTTTTAGTGCGGTGTAGCATGTAATAAACACAAGATATGAGAATCAAACTATGGCAAAACTTTCCTGCAACAGCTGACTGTCAGAGCCTATCAGGAAACACAAGATACCCACAATCCAATGCTCCGTTCAGACACAGTAGTAGCAGTTCGCCTCCTCGAGCCAAATACGATACGTTCTCTCTTGTATAGAGTGAACGGCACACCAAATCCCATTCAAACTCTCGCAATTTTAGCACTACTTTGCTTATTGGCAAACTTGTACACTTCGAAGTACTTCGTTGAGATCTTTTGCAAATCATTAGGCTCTTCTGGTAAACTCGGCATACATTTAATCAACCAAGCAGCACGATTTTTCAGTTAATTCAACTTTTAGTATTGGTTCACACGGCTCGCTAGCGCCCTCCACGGTGTATTTGGGTGGGCGACGATTGTGGGAGTAACACAAGTAAGGCGAAACAGGTATATATACAACTTTATTGAATGAAATAAAATGCTGCTTGGTCTATTGGACATATGCCGACTTGAAGAGTGGTTCCCAACAAAAGGTCTTTAGCCATGTGCTTTTCTGAAGAGCAAGGAAATAAGTGTATACAAGCTATAGGCTTACAGCCAAGAATTTGACAAGTTTGGTAGTGTTGGGTGCATGACTTCCTTTTCCAAAAACAGCTGCAGTAAACCTTAAATACATTTTAGAAGGATAGTGTACGATTATCACAGTAAAATGATAAGGCCCTAGGAAATAATAGGATATATGAAACATATATTTTTGTATTTAGTTCTTATACTATCTTGTAGTGTTGTTGTTTTTTTTCTTCTTTTTTCTAATACCCTGCAATCCACTAAGCTTCTCAAAGGAGCTAAAGAGGCAGAAAGCAGCTGACGACTATATTTGAACTTGTTGTGACTTTTAAGATTATTCGAGTAGGCCTATATTTCCAGTAAGTAAAAGTACAAGTAAGATACTATTCTCAGCACCTTTTGCAAAAGAGTAAAGAAGTATTCAACAAATCTAAGTAGCATCAACCTAGTAGGCTACAACAAGAGTAAAAGTATAGTACTCTCTTATTTTTTAGTTTTAAAGAGGTACACGAACAAACTTATTTCTTATAATATCAGTTGGGATGTGGCCAGAAGTTTCAACCGATAGAGAGCAGTGCAGCAGCGCAGCAGCACTTTTCTGGCCCATATTTAGTAGGCTATTGTTTTATTTGTTAATGGAGAGCACTACAAAGTTCTATAACTTTATAGTGACTGGTTCTTCATCTAGTGGTTAGCACTGTCAGGCTGCACACTATTTCTCCCTTTAGTTAGTTTCTCCTCAGTAAACCCATAACGGGAGTTTGGCTCAGTATGTAAAGCACCAGCCTCTCATGTGGCCGATTGTGGGTTAAAATCCAGGCTTGATCCTTTCCGAAGTCAAAAATCGGCAAAAACAAGGGGCATATTCTCCAATAGAATGTTTGGCCGTTGCAATGACTAACTTGATAGAGGTCACATGGGCCAACACAAAATTGGTCATAAGTAATAGACTGTGTGTCTGATCTTTATAACTTGGCTGTTTTTGTGTGTCTGTCTACCTTCTGTAATGTCTTGTCTATCTGTCTTTTCAAATTGTGCTTGGACCCCGCAATTGACGCTTGCGGCTAGCTATATTCTTTATAACTTTCTTAGACTTTCAGATAACATTGTCAGAAGGTATGAATTTAATATCAATTCATCCAGATAGTCTCTTCTCTTCAAGTGCTCTGAATCCACCAACAGTCAGAGGCACTGAAGTGGACAGGACACATGATGTTCAGTGTGCTGTCATTGAAAGTTACTTGCGAGCAATATCAGTTTATGAATTTTATGATATAAAATAATTCTACTGACACCAACAAAATCAACCTCATTTCAGGTTTCCAAAGTAGGAATTGGTACCATAGAGCATGAGTACATAAAAATGTACTCTCTCCTCAGATGTTGTCTATGGTAAGAGTAAGGGCTCGACTAGCATGGTGTGCTAGTTTTCCACAAGCCCACAAAGTACACAAATGAGTAGACCTCTTGTCCCGTCCCACGGGTATCGCGCGAGATTCGTATTCCCGTGGGACTGGACCGATTACTTTTTACGCAGATCCGATTCGAGCGCTCGCGGCAAGGCTACTGCGCTTTGGCTACTGCTGCCATGTTTTTAAAAAACCCTGCTCCTGGTCAGACCATCCATGGGTCAGACGCCAGGTAAGAAAGCAACACCCGAAGAAAAAAAAAAAACAGGATGCAGATGAGAAAAAAGAGGAAAAGAGCCTTCTTACCTCATTGGTTAGAGCGGTGGCCGTGGATAGTCTACTGCAAACTATGCAGATCCATGCCCGCATACGATAAGAAGTGAGTCAAGGTGGAAAAGTTGTGACAGTAAGGTTGAATACAAAGTTTGTAGCGAGCTAGCCAAACGGAGGGTGATGCTGTAGCTAACACGTAGCTTTCCTTGCAGAGTTGCCACAGTGAGCCCAAGGCAACGTTACCCTGTAAATAGGTGATCATGCCACTTAAACAGTGCCATCTAGCGATGTTGTAGGGTAATGTTACATAGCGCCAGACTGCTAGTGAATAGGGAACCTAATTATCTACTAGGCTAAATATATCTCTCCAAAATAGTTATACAATAGTTACAAATATATAGATATGCAAGTAGATAAATATTCATTTTAATCAGTCATTGTAAGCATATCATGTATGTATTTTTAGGGATTCAGCTCTCTTCAAAGTGCTGCCTGTAGACAGGTGCACAGGTTTTGACCCCCACACCCAAAGTGCCCTCCACATTATATGTGAGCAGAGAAAGAATGCCCATATTATTACTTTGGTCTATTTTCTTAGAGTGTATAATAGTTCTAACAATCATTGAACACATATACACAGTGATGAGAACCATTACATAAGGAGAAAATAAAGCTGATGTTAAAATAATGCAGAAACAACAAATTATTTCAGGGCCAGTGGCTTTAATGGCAAGGCCAGTGAATTTGGAAAGTTACTGGCCCAGAGAGCCAGTGGAAAATTTTGCTCTGTCAACCCCTGCAGAGTCCTAGCCAAATAGTTAACAGGACTAGAATAAGTTATTTACAAGTCTCGTTAAATTATAAATGTAATTAAGCTTAATTAACCTGATCCATCCACCAGATCCAGAATCAATACTAATACTGTATCATCTACCAAAATATCAATATGTAGGCTATATCCATTAAACTTAGCGTAGTGGTGAGTTAGGCAAAGGCTTTTGCTGAACATTACTAGGGATGAAATTCTATTGATCTGTTAGTGAGCCTTTAGGAAGATCTTACTTACTTGTGTGACTTACTGGGCTATGGATACAATTCTATCAATCTCCACCAATGTTATTAATTATGCCTTGTCCCACCTTCTATAACAGACACATTTTCATAACATATGAGCCACCTGAAACCTTTTATGGTTAAGAAGCACCTTTACGATAAAATGTGTGTAAAAAGACTTGTATTTGGGAAATAAAAAGTGCCAGTTCTACCCCATTAACAGACAATTAACATAACAAGGACAATATGTATTCCCTTACATATTCACATATACTGGCATAAACAGTTATAGTAATTTACTTTAACAATCAGAAATGAGCCATCGTAAACAATAATATACATAGGCCTATAATATTGGTGACAGTTTGAGCCTGTTGTTATAGAATATATTTTCCCATCCATAAACAGGCATTTGTGTCTAATTTAAATGCAATTACAATGACAGCATATTTAACAACAAAGATTTCCAGGTTTTAACTATATTTTGGACCAGCAAATGTTGTAATTAATGCAATATTGTTTAGTTGTAAACATTTTGTTATAAACAACTGTTTACAAATACTTAAACAACAATATCATCTGAATGAGACTATGTTTAAACTATAATGAAAAAGAAGCCCCAAACAATTCACAGTTCAACAGTTTTTTTCTTTTACAATGTTACTGGATCAACATGAGTGTAATCACATAAAAAAAACAATCATCAAGAAAGTATGCATTTTGTCATTTCAATTTACAGCATATTTAGTAATAATTAAAATTAAAATGTAATTTGGACTGAAAAGTGTATTGCTGATTTGCCATTATATTGAAACTATTCAAACAAGATCTAACTGAACATTTATATATGTACTTTTAATTAGGTTTAATGATATTCCTGCCGAGTGTTAAAACTGGATGTTTAACACATCTATAGGTACTGTATATGGATCACTTGATATTTTGTCCCTGCAGAAACCTGGTCCTCATTTATCAACAATGCATGCATACAAATATGTGCATAAACCATGCGTATGACCATTTCTAAGCAAAGAGTAGGACTTATTAATTTGTACTTATGCTTGAGAATGTGCGTAAATTTAAGCATAGCTCTGACCATGTGTACGCACAGCACCAAGTGGTTGAAAAGGAAATGGTACCAAGAAAGAAAGGAACAGACAATCAAATGAACAGGCCTTTTTTTAAAAACGCTTAGGCTACAATAGTTTAAAGTGCACATAATACCATTCATAAACAATTTGGACAGTGCATATTGTCCAACTATATTATCTACCATTTAAGCATAGTGACTTACAATGACTAATTGACAATCACTAGTAAAATAGACAAATATTAGTATGGGTGTTGAAATTCAGAGTATAGGCAATCATTCAAGGCAACAATAAGACATTGATTGTTGTGTGCATAAAAGTTACCAAAAATTCAATTATTCCTCCTGTTTTCTTTGTCTGATCTATGTTTAGCATAGGGAAGACATCAACAACATTTCCTGCAGCATTTAAAGGGATGGTTGTTACCATATAGCTATGGTCAATTGGGGGCTTATATTTATGTTTATGAGTAGTTGTGTGCGAACATGATGGTGGTTTAGAAAGTGTGGTAATTATCAAGCCAGATTACTTACAGGTGTGCGTACGCACGTTTGATAAATACCAATTTTTTTTAGAGAAGTAGAACCTCTAAGCAATGTTGATAAACGAGTGGATTCTTATAAAGTCACAATTTGTTCTTTTTGACTGGGGTCATATATGACCCCTAAAGATATGTCATCCCCTAAAGTCCAAATTAAGACAGAAAGCAGAAGCAATGTTATGCAAAAAAGTCACAACATTTTGGAAGGATCAAATAAATGACCTTAAAGTTATAAAACAATTACATGCCTGGGGTCATATCCAATCCTCATCGATCGCCACGTAATTATTCTTAACTGCATGCATTAGGCACCTCTGTGAAAGTTGTTTTATAAATATTGGTGTCTGTGCTCTCCCATGACAGGTGACAGACAGTCATGAAAGAAAGACACAAACGAAAGGATTACCAGAATCCACTGGTGGTGACATCACGGGGGAAAACTCAACAGAGTTCTGAGGCGGTCTACACAGACCCTCTCCCTAAACTCAAGAAGCGCCCAAAATGTTATGGAGTATCCCACCCAAAACTCCCACGGAGGGTGAGGCTTCTGCCTCTCATCATCACCAACACCGATGTTGGTGAAAAGGTAGTGGAGGCAGGGAAACCGGCGATGAAGGTCGAGCTTCCAACCCTCACGGTGACTTCTTTGACACCCTCAAAAGGTACAAAGATGTTGTCACGTGAGAAGGAGCCACTGGGTCCCATCAAGCCTCAGGTAGTCCCTGGGATACCATGTCCTCCAAGGAGAAGAGTGAGCCGAGCTGCGACAGAGCAAAGCAGCTCATGTGTCGATGAACCAGCTGGACTGGTTCCTACACAACACCCCTCTCAACTGGCAGCTCCAACAGCCAATAAGGTGCCTCTTCCACCAATCAAACGCCTGGCAGTGAGATTCATCACTCAGCATCCCACCAAAGCTGCCAGCCAAGGACCAGAGCTGCCCCCTATTGCTTCAGTGCTTAGTCACACTGAAGACAGAGTCCCTGCTGCTCCTGCCGCACCTGTGTCAGTGGAGTCAAAGGAAAAAATGATGGCTTCATGTGCTGGACTAGCTGACACCACACCTGTGTCAGTTTCACCATGTGTTGCCAGGTCTTCTTTGCAGACTGCAAGTGTGGTTTTCACAGCCCAGAGCCTCACTTATGTGCCAGGTGACTTATTCAGGGTCAGGGTTTGCACCCACTTAGGGCTGTAACTAACGATTATTTTCATTGTCGATCAATCTGTCGATTATTTTCTCGATTAATCGATTAGTTGTTTGGTCTATAAAATATCAGAAAATAGTGAAAAATGTGGATCAGTGTTTCCCAAAGCCCAAGATGACGTCCTCAAATGTCTTGTTTTGTCCACAACCCAAAGATATTCAGTTTACTGTCATAGAGGAGTAGAGAAACCAGAAAATATTCACATTTAAGAAGCTGGAATCAGAGAATTTTGACTTATTTTCCTTAAAGAATGACTCAAACCGATTAATCGATTATCAAAATAGTTGGCGATTAATTTAATAGTTGACAACTAATCGATTAATCATTGCAGCTCTACACCCACTCCACCAGCCAAGCCCAGGACTGACAGGTCTGTCAACCACAGAAGACAAAGGCCTGTAAAACCTGTGAGTCAGGGTTTTCTGCAAGACCTGCACCCTGTCATAATACCAAAGAACAGGTCAGACATTTTGCCCTCAGACTCTCTGACCATCAGCAGCATCAAGTCGGCTAATCTCTACAGCCCACTCACATGATACTGTCCTTCAAAGGAGAATGATGGTGAAATGCTGAAATGCAGGACAATGGGGAAAACCAGCAAGTCACAAAGCAAGGCCAGGCTCCATCCGCGCTTATAGGATTATCTTTAATCCACTGTGTGTGTGGGTACTACTACAGCTATCTGCAACACACACACACACACACCTGGGGCTGATTACCCTGATTGCTCCTAAAAAGGGCAGCTCAGTCAGTTGGGGAGAGAGAAGCAGGAGGAGAGGGGCCATCAGCAAACCACCCTGGAGGAGAAGGGGTTTAGAAAAGACTGAAAACCTTGAACAAAGTAAGGCAAGACTGTTTTAGTTTGAAGATTCTCAAGAAGATTTTTGTTTTGTGACCCCTCTCCTTCAAGACTAATTGTTTCCTCCCTTGAGATTTCCCTTAGTTCATTTTGTTTTTGGTTGACAATAAACAGGACCATTGCTCTGCCCAACAGTAATCTTTGCTTGTTGTATAATTTCTGTTGCTTCCCCTGATTGTGCCACAATATATAAACTATATTTGTAAAATCTGTATAATGAATTTTAAACTTCAACATAACATCCAAATGCAGATTACGCATTACACACATTCGCTGAATGACGGCCTTCATGAGGGAAAAAAAAAAAAACAGAAGGACCACTTACGCTATTGTGGTAGCTAAACTGCCAAAGATCTTTCTGTGCAAAGTGTCAGCTTTTTAACTACTAGCTGTAAAAACAGTAAGGTTCAATGCTGTAGCAGAACAGGACAGTATATGTCTGTGAAATCTTGTGCAACTAGCCTAGAGTCTGGGGGTAATCAATACAGCTCACCAATAGAGGGGATTGGGCCAAAACCTTGCCACTCTGCAAGTAGGTCTGAATAATTGCGCACCATCCCCTATGCTTCCATTCATGTTGTGCCCAGGAGAGGAGACCATAGGTGGTGGTGGAAGAGAAACCTCTGGGGCCACAGATGACAGTGGGGGTAGAGGAATCTGAGGGCCCTGGATCTGCACAGAAGTCGATGGCTGTGGGGTTTGGGTCTCAGGAGGACGACAGACCATGACAACCTGGTCCTTGAACTTTATATTTTTTCCTCTGAGAAAAAGGCTCATCTTGGTCACACTCGTCAAAATCTGTCACCAAAAAAGTGGCTGCAAACGCAGAAAACAACAGAAATTGCAAAATACAATCTACAGTACATGATCTACATTGTATTATATAAATTCCTATTTGCATTTAAAATTTTCATTTTATAATACAGAAACTAACATTGGCTTAGGTCTTCTCCAGATATGACCCATTAAAAAAAATATTCCAGCTAGTGTGTCAGGACCATTCCTGACACACTAGGTGGAATATTTTTTTTAGCCATGGTCAGGGGGGAAAGCGCAAAACCTTTCCACACATTTTGGTTTGTGAAAATGTCAGCTCTTAATGTCAATCAATCAGAACAGAAAAGCATATGATTTTTTGCTGGGCCCATGGGACCCGGCCTAGAAGAGTGAGGGTAGCTAAGTGACTGACTGACTACCCATTGCTGAAAGTTGCGTGAGAAGTGGCGTTAAGACTTACACAGTTATGGTGGTATACGTGATATCGGGTTGTTTGCACTGTTCAGTCGCATTCACACTACAACAATATCGTCTGCGCCGAACATTTAGAAAAGAAAAGGAGCATGACTACTTTACCTACGTGCTTTTATTTTACTCGCTCTTGAAAGTAAATAACGACATAGCCGAAGGATTTGGGTTCATGAATTGCAGCAAAAGCGAGAGGAGCTGGCAGAATCAAGAATGCTCTTTTATGGCGCTTTCATGACATTATTGTGCTTTTTTTATATGAGAGCTAGTGGTAGTCACCAAGTGAAGCTGTTCATTTCTTTACCAGTAGGTGACTGAACACCACATCTACTGTGGATCAAAGAGGATAGTCTCCATGTTGAGAGAAACACCTGTAACTTCACCATGGCTAAACAACCATTAAAAAGATAGGATAATAACGCATTTCCCTCGGCAGATCACGTTGACCAAGACATGATGCTATTTTGTTACTTAGCAAGATAACTAGCAAATACTCTAGTTAGCGAGTATATCCAAGTCAGTAAACACGCCTTACCGCTAATCCCAAGACTCTTCCGATCCCGACTGGTATATCAAGTTTCTTTTCAACATTTTTAGAGGCAGTAGTCTTTGTCAAATAGTGCCGGGTACCATCACTGCAGTGAACTACCGTATTCTCCCACCCCTTCCTTTGTAGAACTTTATTTTGATTGGTCAAAAATGTTTTATCATTGTCTCTACATCCAAAAAAATCGCTCTGAGATGGAACCAACAATATAGTTATAGTTGTAGTAACAACAGAAATCGCAAAATACAATCTACCTATCTACATGATCTAGGCTACATTGTGTTGTATCGATTCCTATTTGCATTTAAATGTCAAATGACATTAATACAGAAACTAACATTGGCTCAGTAGGTGGACATTTCTTTTAAGCCATGTTAAGGGGTGAAGCGCAAAACCTTTCCACACATATTTTTCAAATATTTTGGTTTGTGAAAATGTCAGCACAAAAACATGATTTTTAGCCCCGGGACAGCAGGGGCTCTGTGGATCGCATTATCAGTCAGTCGCTCTGCTCACCGCTTTTGGTCAGTGTGCCACAGGGAGTTAGATTGCAGACGCTCAATCTGGAGACTGTTAGGCTGTTAGACTCTTAGACTTATTTAAAGAAAGAAGCCTAATAAGTACAGAATTCAATCCACAACAACACACTTTTCAGTATAATCAATATACAGTATCAGATGAAAGACTGATTCAACGATGATTCAAACATACCACATCTTTAGGACCATGCAATCACGCCGGTCCCAGTCCTTGCCAGGCATCTGTCGTTGTTGGGCTGCTTTATCCAGATGTTTGTCGGCTGTATAGTTTGGCCAAAATGATGCTCCGTCTTCATACCACTCGGATAGCACAACTCCAACAGCATCAGTATGAAAGAATTTCACCAAATGATACACTAAAATAAATAACAGGACAGAGTTGTATTAGTTCCAGTCACTAGACAGAGTACTCCCCATCAGGGGATAGATGATGGAGAAAGGCAGCAGAGCAAATAGTCTGTGTATGGAATAACAACAAGCACATACATTCTGTTTCGACCATGCATAAACTTCTACTATGGAATGGAATTGACTATTTTTGGCAATTTTTGTCTGCCTAAATCAGTAGCAGTCAATGTGCAGTAAATTTGCTTCACTCCCATCAGCCAAAACTTCTCTGCAATTAGGCCTATTACCCAAAGACACCCAGCAAACATTTCAATGTCAATCCGGAGGTCCAATCCACATGGGTCAGGAGGTTATGACGTCTACTGGAGGGACTGACATCAAAGTTTATATGACGTCGGTCTTTCAAACCCACGTTGTTTCATCCGGTTCTAGAAGACATTATTTGAATCATACGAAATTTACTTTTAAACAACTCCCAAACCTCACACACTTATTAAAGAGAATAAAATTAAGCTATGTTACCTTGTAGTTTGCCCCAAATTGCAGCTTTCTTTAGTAGGCGCCCACACGTCCACTGCCCAAGGTGAAGCAGCCCAGGTCTGACAAGTGGTAATTTACCAGTCAGCCTTAAATGTGCTAGGCCTACCTAAAGTTGGACTTGATACACACACAAAATCTCTAACATGCCTTTAAATAATCTCTTATATGGTTGTTAAATTGTTCAGATTATATGTAGTCATATTGGCAAAGGTACAAATAATATTAGGTTGTGGCTTAACGTCTATTAGCCTTGTTGGCCTTGACGCAGGTTGAGCAAATGTTTGCTGGGCATTAGAAGAAATAACCTTCAGGCTGTTGGTGCCCCACGCCATATTGCCTTGTTGGCTAACTTGAGCCAGCAAACACCCCATGTCCCATGGCCAATAAGTCATTGACATCTGTACAGTTGGTGCCATATACTAAATTATGTTAGCCAGCAAACATTAATCGTAGATGTGATTTTCCGGCAAATAGGGTATTTCTCTCATTTTAGACCTGAAATTGAGACCTATGTGATTTTTATGCAAATCTGAAAAAAATAAATAAATAAAAATGGGGGAGTGGGGGGGTCTCAAGTTGGGTGTGTGTTTTGCATGTAAGGTTTAGAATTTATCAAGTTTGCCCAGAGGGCGCTCTCTCTCCAGTGTAGAGTGAACCTCGCTTGACCAAGGTTTGTGTGTTTGTAACTGCTATGACTAATCTATGCATGCTCGCCGGTGTAGAGTGAACCTTGCTCGACCAACATTTGTATCAAAATATCTGTTCATAACCACAATGACTAATCTATGCTGACAAAAAATATTTTTGCCGGCAAATTTTTTAGTGACAACAACTAGGGCTGGGTGATATGGTTGAAATCAATATCACAATAATCCTAAGAATTTTTTAAAGTTGAAAACTCACTTGTCAAATAATCAAATTAATGTGCTTTGAATTGAATGGTAATGTTGTCTATGTAGTCTATGTCTAGGTATGATGTCAAACAAAACTGATATTTTCTAATAATATTTCTACCATACCTCATTTTAAATATGTGCTTGTTATCATCAATTTAGACAGCAGAATTGTGTGTCACGATATCCCAAAATTACCTCCATTCCACTGAGACGATAAATGATAATATTGAATTATTGCCTAGCCCTAGTAACACCTAGATTGAGCTGTGTTGTGCATAAAAGATTTGAATTTATTAAGTTTGCCCCTCTCAATTGACAGGCATGCACATGCACTAGGACGGGGAGATTTGGGAGGGAGCAGAGAAGCAAGGGGTGGATTCTTGTTGTATACTTTCAAATTCTTGCTAATTTCTCCAAAGTTGCCTACCCCAACTCTAACACTTCTGACTCTGTGCATTGAGCGTAGGGCGGGACATCTAACTATGTGATGGTGACCGCTCATGCCACCTGCTAATTTGGATAAATCTAATCTCAGCAACATCAATCATCACCTGTGAGGGGTCACGTGATGGCGGCGAGGTCAGCACAGCATTTTGGCTAGAGCTCCGTGCCACTCGGTTCTAATTATTTGTTTATCCTGACAACAACCTTGGAAGCCACTTTTGGTATGAACATTTCGTGTTATGTCCTTAGAAAACTTTTGGCCACAGTCTTTTGACATAATGGTAAGAAGCCAAAGGAATAGAGACAAAAAAGACACCCCGTCTGAGCCCGGCGAGTGCACACAAGATGCCGACCAGGCCGACTCTGATATCTCCGACGAACTTGACCCAGCCCTCGCTAAAGCCTTTAATTTGATGACTACTAATATTATAAAAGCAGTTGACAACAAACTCAGTCCCCTGGCCGAGACTATTAATAAGCATTCTGCGGAGCTCCAGACTGCTAGCAAGCTGCTAGATGTGGCAGAGGCTAGAATCCTGGCCGTTGAAAACTCTGCCACAGCACAAGAGCCAAGGATTATCGAACTGGAAAAGCAGGTCAGTGCTCTAACGGAGAGTTTGGATATGGCAGAGAACTACAGCAGGCGCCTGAATATTCAGGTCGTTGGTGGAAGGCACAGAGACAGGGCAGCCGGTAGATTTCTTTTAATCGTGGCTGCCCCGTGTCCTCAAGATGACTACCAAAGCCAGACGCATAAAACTGGAAAGAGCACACCGCTCGCTAGCACCACAACCAGACCCGAATAAAAACCCCAGGTCGGTGCTGCTGCGACTTCATACATTCAGAGACAAGCAGAGGGTGATGGAAGCAGCAGGTCGTGCCAGTCAAGATGGTGCCTTAATGTACAATGGATCCAGGCTTTCATTCTACAGCGACTTCTCTACGACGGTGATGAAGAAACGCAAGGCATATGATGTGATGAAACAGCGGCTACGGGAGAGTGGTATACTGTATGCCATGCTCTTCTCGGCTATTCTACAGGTGTCCCATGGAGGCTCGATTACCTAAACTCCCTGCCTGGATCATAATCTCCCAGAACACGGATCAAATGCACAGGCTGTCTCATCTTCTTCTCATCTAACCCTAACATTTTTCACTACAGCCTTGGTTGTTCTCGCACTCGCATGCTGATTGGACCTGTCTAGTTGTCTAGATGCCACTGCGAACATTTTGACCATTTCCTGACCGAGTGGCTTGGCTGCTCGAAATGAGAGCGTTACTTTTCTATCTTATATCGGTTACTCCCACAGGGAGGTCTTCTTTAGTTTTCTGCAAATGTTTTACTTTTTGCACTGCCAATTCGCTCCCTGTTGTGAGCTTGAAAGTTGTTGGTTTGGTGAACAGTCCCTGTTATTTTGGGGAAAACCCCTCAATCTGTTTTTGTTTGTTATACAGTTGTTGTTATGCTTGTTTAGTTCAGTTTTTTGTCTAGCTCAGGACACGCATGTCTAAGGTTTGAGTTGCGTATTAGTGAGGCATTTCCCAGCCCCTCTGAGTTTAATCGGCCTGGGACTCTGATAACATGAGTAACACGATGCACGCCAAAGAGGTTGGGAATGTGCCATGGGACTGGGCTGATCATTTTATCAATATACATGTAGCTAATACAATGTCTCATGGCCATGTCTAATTTAAATACCATTATGCTCTGTTCTCTGAACATCCGGGGGCTCCAAAAATCTGCTAAGAGAATGGCAGTATTGTCATTTCTGAAAAAAGAGGATGTTTCCATTGCTTTCCTCCAGGAGACTCATATGGAAGACAAGGACAATGCCAAACTGCAAAGGAACTGGGTGGGGCAGGTTTTTACAACATCATGTTCTTCTTTTAGTAGGGGTGTGGCCATTTTGGTCAGTAAAAATCTTGCATTTAGGTCTCTTAACTGTGTTAAAGATAGTCAAGGCCGCTATGTGATTGTCATGGGAGTACTCTCAGGTAAGGCTGTAACACTTATGAATCTCTATTGCCCTCCTGGTTATTCCTCTGATTTTCTCTCTAAGGCCTTTGCGGAGTTTGCAGAACTGGCATCTGAGAATTCCTTTGTGGGAGGAGATTTCAACTGCCATCTTAATCCCTCTCTTGATAAACCTCCACCAGGCATTTCTCCTCCTTCAAAGCAAGCCAGGGTGCTCACTTCTATATGTCATGACATTGGGTATTCAGATGTATGGAGGGAGTTTCATCCCACTGACTCAGAGTTTACTTTTTTTTCTGCCCCCCATAAGTTATACTAGAATTGATTACCTTTTCATTCCTTCATCAAAAATGTTTTTGGTTCTGTCATGTACCATAGGTAGCATCATCTTATCTGACCACGCCCCCCTATATATGGTCTATTCTCTTTCTGAGGAAAGGGCATTGTCAAGGCGCTGGAGACGTCAATCATCTCTTCTCAAAGACGATAATTTAATTTCCTACTTTACCTCAGAATTCAAGATGTTTTATTCAATTAACTCACTATCTACAGACAGTCCCTCTACCATTTGGGAGACGTGTAAAGCTTACTCCTGGGGCTTGATCATGTCTTTTGTAGCATCCAAGAGACGTCAAAAGAATGAACAGCATAAGCTTCTTGAATCTAGGTTAGCTGACTTGGAAAAACCCTACATATCAAGCCCAAGCCCAAACTCACTCAAGGAATTGACGGCCACACGTGCTCCACTGAATACTCTGCTGAGTCTCTGAGGATTCCGAGCACTCCGTTAAATTCGCCAGACAGAAGCTGTATGAGTTTGGGGATAAATCCAGTAGATATCTTGCCAATCTTGTTAAAAAGAGGGCAGACTCTCAAATTATTGTGTAAAATTACAGATTCCAATGGTGTCAGATCATTTGATACCAAAAATATTAATAAAGAGTTTGCATTATTTTATTCCAATTTATACAAGTCGGAACAGTCTGATAATGCCCTAGCCCTTATGCACTTTTTTTCTATTTTTTCTTTTTGCTATAAAAGCTCAAAAGGACAGTTAAATGCCCCAATCACAAGAGAGGAATCATTGCTTGCTTTGAAATCTATGCCATCGGGGAAGGCCCCAGGGCCAGATGGATTTGGGTGTGAGTTTTACAAGGAGTTTAACAATATTCTCTTAGACCCCTTGCTGGCTACGTTGAACCATTCAATTGAAAATGGGATCCTACCTCAATCACTCAGGGAGGCCAATATTTCTCTTATCCTTTGTTATCCAATATTTTCTCTTATCTTAAAAAAGGAAAGTGCCCTGATAATTGCCCCTCCTACAGGCCAATAGCCCTGCTTAACTCGGCCTGGGCGATAACTTTGTCAAATGGGTCAGAGTTCTTTACAATACTCCAACGGCAGCAGTTGGCTGACTGACTAATGGGCTGAGATCTAGCAACTTTCCCCTTCACCGTGGGAATAGACAGGGCGACACTCTTAGCCTGTTGCTCTTCGATATTGCTATCGAGCCACCGGCCCAAGCAATAAGGCAGACTGCTCTAATATCTGGTATTCTCATTGGAGAGAGGAAGCATAAAATTACTCTTTACACGGACGACATGTTGATATTTTTATCAAGACCACAAACCTCTATTCCCTGCCTAATCCAAGCCATTTCAACATTTGGCACTTTTTCAGGATACAAAATTAATTTAGCAAAGTCTGAAGCCATGCCGCTGGGGTCTCTAACGTCTGTCCCAAGCTTGTCAGAGCCTTTCCATTGGTCACCCTCTGGTTTTGTTTACTTGGGAGTGTATATAACACCTACATATGGTTAGTTGTTTAAGACCAATTTCCCTCCTCTGTCCTCTGAAATGTGAGTTTTTTAGATTTTTACAAATCAGACACTTCATCACTAAAAATACCACATTAACAACCAGTAGTGCCACCTCACATGTAGAAAAGGCCTTGTCTTTACAGGTATCCAAGAAACGCATTAGTGTATTTTATAGAGCCCTAAATTCCAATTCATCTCTAACTTCCCAAGCTACTAAGCAAGCCTGGGAGAGAGACTTGGGCATCACTATTGACGACCTAGACTGGCGGGAAGTGTGGGTCTATGCTATGGAAATATCTATCTGTAATCGAACCAAATCTACTCAGTTTAGAATTGTACATCGCACACATATAACACCTGCTCTCAAAAACAAAATGGATGCTAATGCGTCGCCGCTCTGCTTTAAGTGTGACTTGTTTCTGGTCATGTGTGAAGCTTCAAAGCTATTGGTCTGGTATTGTGGATGAACTGTGTGTTATTTTTGGTGTTCCAATAGAGTTAGACCCTATGTGCCTCCTACTTGGTCTTCCAGATGGTCATATTATAAATATCAAACACAAAAGGTTATTGACAATTAAACAATTTATTGACTTTTGCCGCTAGGAAGAATATTTTGCTATTTTGGATCAAGGATGCTGCTCCAACAAAAAAGTTGTGGCACAATCTTATAATGGAGTGTATTCCCAATGAATATGTCTCATGTATGCTTCACTCCTTAGTGGACGCTTTCTATAAAGTTTGGGACCCTTACTTAGAATATATTGGACCTACGCTGTCATCTTCCATATTACAAGAGTTTCCTCAATCAGCCTAGCCTGTCTCTGTACCTTCTTCACTGCAAACCAGTTTTCCTGTAACCTTGCTATTTGTTTATATATTTATTTATCTGATGTTGCCTTACTTTGTTGTAGGGGGTGGTGAGGGTTGGGGATGGATATAATGTCCACTATTTTTATTTCTTATTCTTACCTACTCATTTTATTTGTCATGACATGTCTGAGCTGTTTTGTTCTGTGTTGTATATGAAAAATGCAATAAATATATTCTTTAAAAAAAAATCACCTGTGAGTGCCCACCCATGGGCTTGCTTTTTTTTCTCAGACTCTGTCAGACTAAATGTAGCTCTAGCAATATTTGACATTTCTTCCAACGTTGAGTGATGGTTTCTCTCATTTGTTAGTGTTTACTATACATTTAACTCACAATGTTGGTCTAAGAGCTAACTTAGCTAGACTATCTAACGTTTGTAGTTTTGGGAAGAGTATTTTAAAGTTTAGTCATGTAGTTTTTAACATTTAATCTGTATGTATTTTAATATTTGTGTAATAAAGTGTTTTTAAGATTGTTAATATTTGTTTCCCTGCAGAGCATCAGTGGTCCATTAGCTGCACTTGCCGTGGGACTATTTTCGTTGTTTGCCAGTTTGCCTTTTTGGGGTTTCTTTTTCTGTTTAGTCCGCCCTGGCAAGTGTGCTGGTAGCGGGCAAAAAGATATGGGTATTGCCCTTGGGGTGGACTAGTTTTCTTTTCTTCTTTATTTTCGTTTGTTTTGTTTTGTTGTCCATCTGCTTGCTTGCCCCACCAATCACTAACTTTACTCAGGTCGAATCCCAGTCAGGCAGTCAGGGCAGGCTTAAGGTGTGACGTGGTTATTAATCGTTTGTAGTGAAATGAATTACGTGTGCAAACTTGGGAATGTGTTAACTAACCTAGCGTGGAAGTCAACTATAAGGAGGTTAAGGGGGGCGAATATAAATTGTCAAGCTGAACTTTTGTAATAAAAATGTTTACTCTTTATCTCCTTGATTGTCATTCCTTATGCTAGTGACTTGTAGCGGGTGTAACAAATCCATGGTACATTAGCTAAATTAAACCCTTAGTCACACTGCACATGAAAAGCAACGGGCAAAAGAGATAGCTAACGTTAGCTCGCTAACATTACCTAACGTTACACAGCACATAACGCTAGCTAACATTAAGTCACAGAAAAGACTATCCTGCATAACATTGCATGCCACAAAACTGTAAATCCAGTTTGATACACCCGAAAAATAACTTATCGATAAGAACAGGTCTGAAAATATCCATAACACATACGTTAAGTTAAATTAGTTAACGTTACATCTTTGGAAAGGGGCTAACACACTAACATTAGCTAGCTAAAATCCATCATTAGTTGTATGCTAACGTTAACGATTAATTGCATAAACAAGTTTTCCATAATAAAAAAAAATAAGCCAACAGTGAATAACTAGCATTTATTTTATATATAATATAATATAGAGACGTTATCATAATTTTATTGTGTACTCACCAACCACAAGTTTGGACAGCTCAAGTTCCTCCGATGAACTAGCATAGCTACACAGGCTGAATGTTTGGATTGACGGTTGAAATTCTCATTTTAGTTTGCAGTGCCCGCTTATCCGAGTATCCCGCCTGGATCTGGCCTTGCTGAGGATGCAGTAATTAAAACCACTGTAGTCGGTGGGCCTCCAGCTTGACCCAGCTTAATACATCCATGGCCTCCATGCTATTACACTGTTTGTCACAGAATCGGAAACACTGTCTATTAAAATTTGAACAGTGCTATGATAAATGTAGTTTTTTTCCTCAGCCATTACACGCCCCCAAGTGGCCAAGAAGTCAGTGTGTTTATTTAACCCCAGTGAAACCACAGGACTGTTCCTGACAGTTCACCTGCCCCAGTCTTAATTCCACCCAGTCTCAGCCTTTCTCCCTTTGTAGGCCAGCCTGTAACGGCATACCATACAAAGAAATTCACTTTAATATATGCTCTCCCTGTACTGTGACATTATGATATGTTCCTTTTGTGGAAATAATGAGAAAATCTGATACACTTATTGCTACTTGTGGGGGGGGAAAAATTCTCATGTTTCAAATTTTCTGAACGTTTCATTTGTGCTTAAAGACATAGGATACCTATTATACTTACAATGCAAATAAGTCCATATTATTCTTTCTGCAACCAAATTGTTGTTTTTTCTGATTGATTTTGAATACTTATAAAATCGTCACAAATTGTCAACGATAATAAAAATATAACCTAGTTAAACTCATATTATGAAATGTTCATTGGAAAATAAAACATATTTCTGTATTTATTTCGTGTACTTTCTTGCAGTGTTGTTTTTTTTTCTTTTTTGTTCTAGACAAAGATACATAGATAGATACATCAATAGCCTTTAATGTGTAGCCTACTCGTAGTGAGTTAACAGTGGCATTATCGTTCTTGATCTTATTTTTATGTCCTGTGGTAGGCCTACCACTATAATATTTCTAGAATATTCCGATAGGATATTGTGTATAGTTCATGGTTTGCTGTGATAGTAGTAGACCTATAATAGGCTATCCCTCCAAACATTATTATTATGGGATTAATATTATCGCGACATTACACTGTAGTGTAGTCTCAGTTTCAATCGACATGTTATAGGACATCACAAACGCAGAGTAAACAAAGACTTTCCGTTATAAGAAAACTTTGGCCCTCTCAGTCAAACGACACTTACGGCTGCTACTGTATCGCAACATTATTGAACGGCTTCTCATGTATGACTCCATCTGTTTCTACACTATGCTCACCATCTCCAGCATAGAAACTGTTAAAGATCACACACACAACAGCAAAGATCATTGGCTTGTCCGCACCTACCCCGTCTGTCCCGGTCCCTCCGTTGCAAAAAAGGCACGCTTTGCCAAGAGCTTTGTACCGACGGCAATGTGTGTACCGACCCCTCCCTCTGCTTTATTGGCATGACACAAATTATCTATGTTGCCAAAACATTTACAAAGGCTAAAGTCAAATAAATAATGGATAATAGACAAAAGATTCTACAGATTCTACACATATCAACAATAGCTTGTAAACGCATAGTGGCATGTAAAAGTAATTCAATACATTCAATACAACAAAAAAATCAATATAATAGACAACACTTACAAAATCATTTTCAATATTTACATTTTCTAGTACAAAATGGCGAACACACTATATAGTCCACTATTTCTTTTATAGGGAACGGTTTCTAACAGAGCTGTCGCTCTCTCGCTCTCTCTCCCAGTCAACCAATCTGCGAGTCATAAGTACGTCACTATTGTCTGTGACGTCACAGTAGTGTTGGCCCCTGAGAGCATAAATTCTAATGCATGCAATTGAGGTTTGTGCTGGATTGCTTTAAATTTACAGCATTACAGCATTTATTCTCAACAGAAGACAATCACATTTAAATCTTCAAGCGACCAATATAAATATTTGTGTCTTTACTCTCATGACTGGTGACATACAGTCATGAGCGAAAGACACAAATACCACAAAACACCGGTGGTGACATCACGGGGGAAAACTCAATGTTATGGAGTATCCCACCCAAAATTCCCACAGAGTGGGAGGCTTCCGCCTCTCATCACCGCCAGCACTGATGTTGGTGAAAAGGTAGTGGAGGTCGAGCTTCCAACCCTCACAGTGACTTCTTCGTCACCCTCAAAAGGTACAAAGACATTGTCACGTGAGAAGGAGCCTGTGGGTCCCATCAAGCCTCAAAGGAGGTTGAGGAACACTGTGCTAGATCTTACAGTAGTCCCTGGGATACCATGTCCTCCAAGGAGAAGAGTGAGCCGAGCTGCGACAGAGCAAAGCAGCTCATGTGTCGATGAACCAGCTGGACTGGTTCCTACACAACACCCCTCTCAACTGGCAGCTCCATCAGCCAATAAGGTGCCTCTTCCACCAATCAAACGTGTGGCACTGAGATTTATCACTCAGCATCCCACCATAGCTGCCAGCCAAAGATCAGAGCTGCCCCCTATTGCTTCAGTGCTTAGTCACACTGAAGACAGAGTCCCTGCTCCTCCTGCCGCACCTGTGTCAGTGGAGTCAAAGGAAAAAATGATGGCTTCATGTGCTGGACTAGCTGACACCACACCTGTGTCAGTTTCACCATGTGTTGACAGGTCTTCTTTGCTGACTGCAGGTGTGGTTTTCACAGCCCAGGGCCCCACTTCTGTGCTAGATGACAGTCTCATTGAGGGTGATTTTGTACCCACTCCACCTGGCCAGCCCAAGACTGACAGGTCTGTCAACCACAGAAGACAAAGGCTTGTGCGTCCGGGTCGTCTGAAAGAGATGCACCCTGTCATAATACCAAAGGACAGGGCAGACATTTTGCCCTCAGACGCTCTAACCATCACCGGCATCAAGAGGGCTAAACTCTACAGCCTAGTGCCACTCTCCCGTCTTTCCGAGGAGAATATTGATGAAATGCTGAAATCCAGGAACTCCATGGAGAAAACCAGCAAGTTTCCTCTGGCACAAAGCATGACCTGGTTCCATCCACGCTCATAGGATTATTGTGTGTGTGTGTGTGTGCTACTACTACAACTATCAATACACACACAATTTTCCAATGAGTAGACTTTAATCAATGGCTTGCGTGCAGTTTATTTGAATTTGGAATTTTTGGAACTGGAACTTTGAATTTTCTGCAATATTTTCTGCAACTGTTTGTTGTCATGGCTGCAGTAGCAGAGCCTTAAGCGCCAACAAGATGTCCAAATCACGACAAAAGATGGACAAAAGAGAGTCAGACCTCTTTGTCTGGACAGACGACGAAGTTGACCTGCTTTTTTTCAAAAGCACGAAAAGTAACGAATGACTACAAGACCGTCAAAAAGCCACGCAGAATATAGACTGGGACCCTTTTGGGAGTGTGACTACCGCCTGAGCGAGATCACATGACAATCCCACGTCAGCGTTTTGGACACGCTTCGTTTTCCCCGTCCACACTACAACACGAAGCCGGCGTTTTCATATGTATCCACTTTGGAGAGCGTTTCCGGAAAACGCGTGAAAGTGTGGATGGAAGGCCAAAACGGAGATATAAAGATGCGTTTTCAAATTTACCCGCGGATTGTGGATGGATTTGATAACCATAGTCAACGAGACACACCTGCCAGTCATCAGGGCACATTAGTGGCCTGGCGGCTCGCAGCCGAAGGCAGGTCAGTCCTGCCGTGCGGAAGTCTCACGCTTCTCTTGTCCCCCAACATCAGACAGAGAAGATTACAGCATTACAGCCGCTTCCTTCCTGGAATGAAAACTGACTACAGTCGGTCCTCCGTGGCACACGGTTGAATGCCCCTGCCTATGCTCCGCAGAGTGCACAATTGCAGATTTCATTTTGGTCCAAAAGTTCCGCAAAAAAAAATCAAACATAATAAAACCTACCTAACCCAAATCTAACTTAAGTGTGATAATGTCTTTCTTTTCAACAGCCATAGAATCTTCTTACAATTTCCACTCCCTCATGGAAAGACAAGGTCACAAAGAGTCTTGTAAGTTTGTTATACCGAAACTAGTATAGTAATCATTTGTCTTTATTGTGTTGATTGTTATGTATTTAAATGAATGTAGGGTAATTTGAATTCAGACACAGAAAGAGTCATTTGGTCACTGTCTATTAAAATTTGAACAGTGCTATGATAAATGTAGTTTTTTTCCTCAGCCATTACACGCCCCCAAGTGGCCAAGAAGTCAGTGTGTTTATTTAATCCCAGTGAAACCACAGGACTGTTCCTGACAGTTCACCTGCCCCAGTCTTAATTCCACCCAGTCTCAGCCTTTCTCCCTTTGTAGGCCAGCCTGTAACGGCATACCATACAAAGAAATTCACTTTAATATATGCTCTCCCTGTACTGTGACATTATGACATGCAGTGGTGGAAGAAGTACCCTGATCCTTTACTTAAGTAAAAGTACCAATACAGCAATGTAAAAATACTCCATTACAAGTAAAAGTCCTGCATGAAAAATCCTACTTAAGTAAAGGTACATAAGTATTAGCAGCAAAATGTAGTTGAAGTATTAAAGTAAAAGTAGTGGTTTGGTCACTCTGACTGGTATTTTATTATATATGACATCATTAGATTTTTAATACTGAAGCATCAGTGTGTAAGCAGCATGTTACTGTTGTAGCTGCTGGAGGTGGAGCTAGTTTGAACTACTTTATATACAGTTTGCTAGTTTAGTCCAGTGGTTCCCAAACTAGGGGTCGGGCCCCTCCAAAGGGTCATCAGATAAATCTGAGGGGTCGTGAGCTGATTAATGTTCTCTAATCTTTGATTTTTGCTGAAATATTGGATCATTTGAACAGTTATTGAAATGAAACCATGTGAGGTTTAGAGGGAAAAATCTGGTGGAGCTGTAAATAACTCATAGACATCTGAAATGTGACCCCGACGGCCGGATTATCCAATGGGCATTCTGGGCACGGGCCCAGGGGTCCATGCGCACTTGGGGGCCCAAGCACCACAAAAAAAAATTACAAGAAATGTTTTTTTCTTAAATTTAAATTTCAGGGGCCTCATGTACAAAAGACTGCGTAGATTTCATACTGAAAGATGGCGTACTCACAAAACTTGAAAAGTACTTACGCACAGAAATTTTCAGATGTATAAAACCGTGCGCACGCCAGGTCCTGCGCACCTTTCCTTTATACATCCCAATCAACGTGAAATTGAGCGCACATGCACGAGCCTCTCACTCCGCCTTGTCTCCTCCCAGAATTAACTATGCAAATGACTATAAATAAAGGTAAAATTGCACAATTGAACTGATTCAAAGATTAAAAACAAAACTATATAATGTGACATGTCCAGTGTTCGCAGCGCTGCCGCTCCAAATATGCAATGTGCTTTTCCATTTGTGGCATTTTTTTCTTCACTACTTTTACGCACGGGTGGCCTTTCCTTTCTTATCGTCCAGTCCCGCAGTCAGCGCACAACTTCGGTGGTTTATGTGAGCAGGTACTGCACACAAATCGTGTCGACATCACACAGTTGTTCCAGGACTTATTCCGAGTGCATCTGCCCACCCGACACTGCGTTTTCTCCCAGGAGAGGTGGATCTGTGCGCCTCGGCAACAGTCTCTGACGTGCGTTAACATCTCCATGTCATATAAACAAAGAAAACTGTCCAGTTTACTGGCGATCTTGGTTTTGGCATAGTGAGTAAGGCCTGATGTCATCTGTGGGAAATTAGTTTCACTAAGTTTTCATTGCGCTCAATAAGTCAGACCTAGCCTACTTGAAGCGAGCCAGAGGAAAGAGAGACGCGCATTCACACAAACCAACGCGGCGATATAGCGGAGAGTGCCTGTATCTATTTCCTAAGTGTCTTTTTTCATTCATTTAAAACCCTCATATTTAGGAAAAGTTATGGAAGGAGTTAAAATAGCATTTTCCTCCAGTGTTGGAGGAACTAACAATTGAAAATGACAATGCCAGATTGGTTTTGGTCTTTCTAATGTTAAACATTATCCACATAAATAACCAAACTATTATGGTGTATCCGCGAAAATAATTCTTGTTTTTCATAGACTACTTCATAGATATAGCAGTGAATTGAGTGAAAACGTTATTTTGAAACATTTGGAGAGTTTCACTACTTTGTAGTTTGGCGTCGCCAACTGACAAAGCCAGACAAATGTGCGAACGCATGGTCTAAAGTTTGCAGGACTGCCCGCACATTCTCACGTCAAGTTCATTTTTAAACATCCGCACACGTGTGCGTGAAAACCAGCGTACACAACCTTTTTGTACGTGCGCAATGTTTATACATGAGGCCCCAGAGGAGGAGAACAGGAGAGAGACAGTCAGACAGTAAAGAGACAGCAACAGGTGTGTGTGTGTGTGTGTGTGTGTGTGTGTGTGTGTGTGTGTGTGAGGACAACCTACATTAAACATAGTATTATCATTATCATACCAAACCAAGTTGGCTAGGGGCCCATCAAACATTTGTGCCCAGGGGTTTCTAACTTGATGATTCGGGCCTCTACACATTGCTTTTTGTAAGACGTCAAAAGCCAAAAAGGTTGGAACCCACTGGTTTAATCTTTAACAATGTGTTGTATTTTAAAAGCTTGTTATATTATTCATTGTGTCAAATCTCCATCTGAAAAGTAACTAAAGCTGTCAAATAAATGTAGTGGAGTAGAAAGTACAATATTTCCCTCTGAAATGTAGTGGAGTGGAAGTATAAAGTAGCATCAAATGGAAATACTCAGGTAAAGTACAAGTAGCCTATCTCAAAATTGTACTTAAGTACAGTAGCCTACTTGAGTAAATGTACTGAGTTACTTTCCACCACTGATGATATGTTCCTTTTGTGGAAATAATGAGAAAATCTGATACACTTATTGCTACTTGTGGGGGGGAAAAAATTCTCATGTTTCAAATTTTCTGAACGTTTCATTTGTGCTTAAAGACATAGGATACCTATTATAATTACAATGCAAATAAGTCCATATTATTCTTTCTGCTACCAAATTGTTGTTTTTTCTGATTGATTTTGAATACTTATAAAATCGTCACAAATTGTCAGCGATAATAAAAATATAACCTCGTTAAACTCATATTATGAAATGTTCATTGGAAAATAAAACATATTTCTGTATTTATTTCGTGTACTTTCTTGCAGTGTTGTTTTTTTTTTCTTTTTTGTTCTAGACAAAGATAAATAGATAGATACATCAATAGCCTTTAATGTGTAGCCTACTCGTAGTGAGTTAACAGTGGCATTATCGTTCTTGATCTTATTTTTATGTCCTGTGGTAGGCCTACCACTATAATATTTCTAGAATATTCAGTTCATGGTTTGCTGTGATAGTAGTAGACCTATAATAGGCTATCCCTCCAAACATTATTATTATGGGATTAATATTATCGCGACATTACACTGTAGTGTAGTCTCAGTTTCA
The DNA here is from genome assembly GCF_046629955.1 of Centroberyx affinis. NCBI lineage: Eukaryota > Metazoa > Chordata > Actinopteri > Beryciformes > Berycidae > Centroberyx > Centroberyx affinis. Next base: position 222,937 of record NW_027279261.1, on the reverse strand, counting down.
ATCGACATGTTATAGGACATCACAAACGCAGAGTAAACAAAGACTTTCCGTTATAAGAAAACTTTGGCCCTCTCAGTCAAACGACACTTACGGCTGCTACTGTATCGCAACATTATTGAACGGCTTCTCATGTATGACTCCATCTGTTTCTACACTATGCTCACCATCTCCAGCATAGAAACTGTTAAAGATCACACGTAATGTAATGTAACGCATGTAAAAGTAATTCAATACATTCAATACAACAAAAAAATCAATATAATAGACAACATTTACAAAATCATTTTCAATATTTACATGTTCTAGTATAAAATGGCGAACACACTATATAGTCCACTATTTCTTTTATAGGGAACGGTTTCTAACAGAGCTGTCGCTCTCTCGCTCTCTCTCCCAGTCAACCAATCAGCGAGTCATAAGTACGTCACTATTGTCTGTGACGTCACAGTAGTGTTGGCCCCTGAGAGCATAAATTCTAATCCATGCACTTGAGGTTTGTGCTGGATTGCTTTAAATTTACAGCATTACAGCATTTATTCTCAACAGAAGACAATCACATTTAAATCTTCAAGCGACCAATATAAATATTTGTGTCTTTACTCTCATGACTGGTGACATACAGTCATGAGCGAAAGACACAAATACAAGGATTACCAGAATCCACTGGTGGTGACATCATGGGGGCCAACTCAACAGAGTTCTGAGGCGGTCTACACAGACCCTCTCCCTAGACTCATGCAGCGCCCAAAAAGGTATGGAATATCCCACCCAAAATTCCCACGGAGGGGGAGGCTTCTGCCTCTCATCATCACCAACACCGATGTTGGTGAAAAGGTAGTGGAGGCAGGGAAACCGGCGATGAAGGTCGAGCTTCCAACCCTCACGGTGACTTCTTTGACACCCTCAAAAGGTACAAAGATGTTGTCATGTGAGAAGGAGCCGCTGGGTCCCATCAAGCCTCAGGTAGTCCCTGGGATACCATGTCCTCCAAGGAGAAGAGAGAGCCGAGCTGCGACAGAGCAAAGCAGCTCATGTGTCGATGAACCAGCTGGACTGGTTCCTACACAACACCCCTCTCAACTGGCAGCTCCAACAGCCAATAAGGTGCCTCTTCCACCAATCAAACGTGTGGCAGTGATATTCATCACTCAGCATCCCACCAATGCTGACAGCCAAAGACCAGAGTTGCCCCCTATTGCTTCAGTGCTTAGTCACACTGAAGACGCAGGGATTCCCCCTGCTCCTCCTGTCACACCTGTGTCAGTGGAGTCACAGGAAAATCTGATGGCTTCATGTGCTGGACTAGCTGACACCACAAATGTGTCAGTTTCACCAGGTGTGGTTTCCACAGCCCAGACTCCCACTTCTGTGCCAGATGACAGTCTCATTGAGGGTGATTTTGTACCCACTCCACCTGGCCAGCCCAAGACTGACAGGTCTGTCAACCACAGAAGACAAAGGCTTGTGCGTCCGGGTCGTCTGAAAGAGATGCACCCTGTCATAATACCAAAGGACAGGGCAGACATTTTGCCCTCAGACGCTCTAACCATCACCGGCATCAAGAGGGCTAAACTCTACAGCCTAGTGCCACTCTCCCGTCTTTCCGAGGAGAATATTGATGAAATGCTGAAATCCAGGAACTCCATGGAGAAAACCAGCAAGTTTCCTCTGGCACAAAGCATGACCTGGTTCCATCCACGCTCATAGGATTATTGTGTGTGTGTGTGTGCTACTACTACAACTATCAATACACACACAATTTTCCAATGAGTAGACTTTAATCAATGGCTTGCGTGCAATTTATTTGAATTTGGAATTTTTGGAACTGGAACTTTGAATTTTCTGCAATATTTTCTGCAACTGTTTGTTGTCATGGCTGCAGTAGCAGAGCCTTAAGCGCCAACAAGATGTCCAAATCACGACAAAAGATGGACAAAAGAGAGTCAGACCTCTTTGTCTGGACAGACGACGAAGTTGACCTGCTTTTTTTCAAAAGCACGAAAAGTAACGAATGACTACAAGACCGTCAAAAAGCCACGCAGAATATAGACTGGGACCCTTTTGGGAGTGTGACTACCGCCTGAGCGAGATCACATGACAATCCCACGTCAGCGTTTTGGACACGCTTCGTTTTCCCCGTCCACACTACAACACGAAGCCGGCGTTTTCATATGTATCCACTTTGGAGAGCGTTTCCGGAAAACGCGTGAAAGTGTGGATGGAAGGCCAAAACGGAGATATAAAGATGCGTTTTCAAATTTACCCGCGGATTGTGGATGGATTTGATAACCATAGTCAACGAGACACACCTGCCAGTCATCAGGGCACATTAGTGGCCTGGCGGCTCGCAGCCGAAGGCAGGTCAGTCCTGCCGTGCGGAAGTCTCACGCTTCTCTTGTCCCCCAACATCAGACAGAGAAGATTACAGCATTACAGCCGCTTCAATGAAAACTGACTACAGTCGGTCCTCCGTGGCACACGGTTGAATGCCCCTGCCTATGCTCCGCAGAGTGCACAATTGCAGATTTCATTTTGGTCCAAAAGTTCCGCAAAAAAAAAATCAAACATAATAAAACCTACCTAACCCAAATCTAACTTAAGTGTGATAATGTCTTTCTTTTCAACAGCTATAGAATCTTCTTACAATTTCCACTCCCTCATGGAAAGACAAGGTCACAAAGAGTCTTGTAAGTTTGTTATACCGAAACTAGTATAGTAATCATTTGTCTTTATTGTGTTGATTGTTATGTATTTAAATGAATGTAGGGTAATTTGAATTCAGACACAGAAAGAGTCATTTGGTCACTCGGGGGTCTGTAGTGACGAGGATAAAACTGTCAGACGGAACTTTAAGCTCCAAGTACTCCAGGCCCCATGGTTGGAGATGCATGTTCTCACTTTCGACCACTAGATGGCAGAGAATGAACACAGTAACTACTCGACTACAGCAAGGCCAAATGGAGCTCAATCCCATCAGAGCTGCACCATGAGATCGCCAAATCATCATTGGCAACTAATTAGATAGATCTACATATTTGTTTTTATGGAGAGTGACATAGACTTGGCAACAGCCTAAATTCCTAAATGTCTGGGGTCAGTTTGTTACAGTTACATCCTAACTTATGTTTCCACAATTTATTTCCTTGCTTTTGATGACTGGATTAGAATGCATGTCAGAGCTGTGTCACACATAACTGCCAAAGATCTTTCTGTGCAAAGTTAATGTCAGATCCATAACTAGTCTTTTGACACAGGAAGGTTCAGTACTGTATCAGAGTAGGACAGCATCTGTCTGTGACATAATTTGAGAGTAAGTATGATGGAAGGTCTCGAGGACACACACACACACACACACACACACACACACACACAGGAACATACCCACAGTGGACCACCTAGAGTGCCAGTCATAACACTGCTTAATTTATTAATATTATGACTTTGAAGTTAACAGCATTAATTAAATAATAGCCTAGCAAACATGGTGGTGAGACTACAGGAGAGTAAAAGGGACAATAAGGCCAAGGTCCCATCAAACGTACCACAACTGGAACCATAATGGACACTAGAGCACTTTTGCACTTCTTAGTGTTGACATTTCTATAACTTTGTATCTTACAATAATAATAATAATTAGAAGAAAAAGAAGAAGCAGCGACTGAATGTCATCCATGGAAATATTATATTATCAGTAGGCAATGCCATCTGCCACCCTCTCAAAGATCTTAGACTTAACTATCAAGATGGTTCACTTCAAATTAGAGCCTACGGAAACCGTTGTCCGCTAGACCGGAACGGTGTAGGGGCGGGAAATCATCTTGCGCATGCGTATAAATGTGTACTATTACAGTTGCGTAAACCGGCAGGATAGATGGCTACTACATGCCGCAGCTGCTTTATGAATATTCATAACTGACATAAAATACCATACTACTACTTAAACAAATCTTAAGATGTGTCTAGGTCTCACGACGCCATCATTAGCCTACTAGCTCTTAGAGCCTCTAACAAAGCATACTGAACCGAAGACGGACATAAGCAAGGGTGAACCCTCTTGCTTTGTTGGTTATCTTCTCGCCCCTCTTCGCCGACCTTCCCGACGTATAATGCTGCATTCAGGTCGTATGGGTATAGCAACGACGCAAGAAGTGGTTAACGCGTCAAACTCGTTTGAAATCGTCAACCGCCATGATTGAAGTTTATACAGACTTTAATTTCTCCATATCAGCTTTTTCACACTTAAGACACATGCACTACAGTGAGTGATTTGAGAATTTGAGTTCCGCGCAATGTCAACCACCAGGTAGGTAATCCACCAGGTTGTTTCCTGCCATGGCATTTGAAGACTGGTGATCACAAAATTACTTATGTGATGATAAACGTTCATTTTGTTCGTTCCTACACTTGACTGCAGGTATCTTCTTGTTGGTGATTTGGGAGGTCATACCCATACCCGAATCCACTGACGCCCATGAGTATTTACCACCTGAGAGATGTGGAGGGTATCATATCTACCGTCTTTCCCATGGGACCTGAACGCAGCATGGTATTCATGAGGCTTGCCTGACGCCCTTTTGTATGGCTGTAGCAGCTGCCTGTTCCTGTTTGAGGAGAAGGGAGGGGGGGTAACGTTACGGCAGAACAGCAGTGAGCTGAGCTGGAGGCTTCAGCCATGTTAGTTTTCTCTACTGTGGACAAACGATGAGAGAGAGGAGCCATGGCCTTGTCACTGAGCGGAGACGATGAGGACTATGATTCAGAGTCTGAGCAGGTCAGAGCTCTAACATTTCTTTATGTGTCCTCTGCATGCCGTTGTGGTTTTGTCAAAGTGTGCTGTGAAACACTAATCCTTTTCCGAGAAGAATACCGTTTTCCCCCAGTCGCCGTAGGTTAGTTTTTTTCCCTCTTCTGCCCAATATCTACTCGAGTTGAAAAGAGAAGGGTGTCTGTTCTGTGAAAACCCTCTACTAAATATCCCCGTTTTTAGTTAACAATACGACATATTATTGTTCTCTGTGTATAAATAAATGGGCTCGAGCTGCCCGTCCGGATTGATTCCCTGACCTTTTATACATCCCCTGCCCTTTCCTTCGTGGACATCAGGATTGTATAATCTATCATTTTAGCCACCATTGACCCATTTTTAATGAGCACCTCTAAACAGTCAGTGCAGTTGGACTCAGCAACGTTACAAGCAACGTTACATACACATATACCTCGGCTCTGACCATAACGTCGAGTGTCTTCACCAGAAGGTTACACTCTTTCACTTCATTGTAAAAGCTGTGATTCACACACATGTCCAAACCGGCCATATCTTCCTGTTTTTAATTTTCTCCCACTTCTCAAACTTGCCGTACTCTGCGCCTTTAAGAGGCTTTAGGCAATGTTATTTAAGCAGGAACTGGGGAGGGGGATGGGGAGAGGGAACAATGAGGTGGCTCTACTTTTGCTTGTTAGACCAGAGATTGCCAAACTGGGGTCCAGGGACCCCCAGAAATCTTAGAGGGTGTCCCCAGCAAACTGAGGATTAGTTTGATTTCAGTATTATTGCATTCACTTTAAGTTTGCACCAGAAGGAGGAATGTACAAGGATGAGTGTTGTGGTCAGTACTGACACACTATAATAATCTGCTCGGATGGGGGGGGGGGGGGTCCCCGAGGATGAAATCTTGATCAGATGGGGGTCTGTGGTCTAAAGCCCATCAATATTGGGGTCCATATCACGAACACTTGGGGTCCCATATCAGGGACTCTTGTGTTCAAGCGCTTTTACAGGCTACTCTGCAAGTCTCCAATACCCGCTTGATCTGTGTAGTTCAAGATAAATATGAGCTGTGTTGACACGAGAGACAGGTTATAACATACAGTTTATAGGCACTCCTTCCTCTCAGCCTGGATAAACAGTTGTGAAATCTGCTCTGCATGCTCACACAATGATTACACCTACAACAACACCCACTAACGGTCATTGTTCATCAGTAGCGGGGTTATTTTGACCTCTTCTGTTTTGACACACTGATGGAGATGTAAACCCCCCTCCCCTCTTGTTTTTGTGTGGTAAGGACCACTGTAGTTGGGCTGCAGATGATGAGCCTTGTGACTTCCTCCCACTGAAATCCACACTGAAACTGAGTCAGAGCAGCACACTCAGATATAGGCCATGTTTTTGTTCATAGGCCTCTGCAAACCAATCCTAAATTCCTGGCATATTACTCCTCCAAGTTACAGTAAAGGCTGGTCAGCTGATCTTTGCTTTGTGGACCACCTGCTCCAAAGAGGCCAGGGCTGCTCTGTTTCTGTATGCAACCATTTTTTGATACTGTTATGTATTGTAATCAGATTAAGGCAGCATATGAAATCAAGTATCAGTTAAACCAGCAACAGAGACTGATGCTCTTCAGGGAATGAGAAATGCATAAATCAGAAAATACTTAACTGCTGTCATGTTGAAGACGATATTTTAATTTTTCAGGAAAGTGTGCGATAAGCCTCGATCCAAATATATAATACTTTGTTCAGTCTGAGACTCTGTAAAACCTGATAACAGATATTAGAAAGAGAGCAGTGTCAGACAAGGTTGGGAAAATGATGCCACAGTCGTGCTTGAACATTGTGCGACGTTGACAGTCGTAGTCCCTGCAGCCTCAGCCATTCCTCTGATGTCTCCCTCCCATATTTCCATGGTAGTCAATCGAATTTTATGGAAAGCTGTCAGATTCATTTTGCCCCATCTCTGCTGAATGCTCCATCAGCAACAGCAGGCAAAGCACATCCTATTATGGGAGAATAGTATATAAATAAATGGGCTTGAACATAGCCAAAGATGAGACAAAGGTAAAGATTATCAAAACATCTCTCTCTCTGCAAAGCTTCCTGATGGAAAAACGCTAGGAAGAAGGTATTCTGGTAAACATGAAGGAACATGTTGTTCCTACTCGCCCAGCAGTGGTTCTAAGCCTCCTGCAAAAATCCCATTGCATTTAGAGCATTAAGAGGTTTTTGTTCTTATTAGAAATAAAAGTTCTTCATGGAAGATTGATTAAGGAATGCAACAAGATGCTTGGTATTTGTTTTGAGGAAGAGGGCTATTGCTGTATTTTGACATACTTGTGATGGACTTTTCCTTGATTTTGTTACAAATCTTTTTAGGAAGTCTTAAATGAGATATAGCTAGCAATAGATGATGCAAACATACAGTTACAGTCCTGCTGTGGCATAGCAGACCCTGCACTATGAAAATAAGGACAGAATTGGCTTTGCACCTGCAGTGAATTCTCTGAAATGTTAGTGCATTGCAGACAAAAGGTATTTTGTTTCCTCAGCCTTCCAGTATTGGAATGAGACGTATAAAGTAGATCTCATAGCTGAGGAGCAGAAGATGACATCGGGACAACACATTAATGATGGACTGAGATAGCTCTTTGTCAAAGTCAACAGATTCAGGACTGGTTTCTCTCTCTCTCTCTCTATCCAGGTCCTGTGACTCCATAATGATTAGTCTAGATTTCCATTTGGCCTGGAATGTATTTCCATCTTGTTTTCTTATTCTTCCTGCAGGACCTGCAGGACCTGTCCATAGTGCTCCAGAGAATAGCCGTTCACTTGGAGCACCATTTAACTAATTGGTAGAGTGTTTTATAATTTTGAAATGAAGTGAAAAAACTGTGGTATTTTGGATCAAGGAATGACAGTCAGCTTTTATTTCAGTGTGGAGTGCAGGACTGTCTGTTCTCGGTAGTGAGAGAATAAGAATAAATGACATTATGAAAATGCTCACAGCCTCTTCGGTAAGCTTATTTTTTCCCATCTCTCCGTTCCCCTCTTCAAACAGTTGCCACAAGCAAGGCAAATGTGTTGCCAAGGTAACCTTCCTCTCTGCAGCAAGAATCACAGTAATGACTTGTGATATGTCTTATTTTCATGGTGTTGTTATTCAGTCCTTGCATGGCAGCAGTGAAGAGAATTAAAACAAAATTGAAAAATTCACTTGTGGATTTTGTAGCTGTATTGTCATTGATCCAAAGCTGTGGGTAATAAAAGAATTCAGTGATCCGTGGCGGTTAAGGTTTACTTTCAGGGGAAATGTGTCTAAGACAGTGGTTCTCAACCTTTTTCATATCAAGGACCCCTAATTTAGTCCACATTAGGGTCACGGACCCCCATTTGATGAGATTTTGTCTCTGGGACCCAAATCTGAGAATATTTTTATTGTTAGATATGATTTTGTCATATAACCCTAACCCTAACCCCTAACTATCTGTATTGCAGGTAGAGAGATAACAGTGATAACTATGATCCAAATAGTCAGTCTTATACATTCTATAATTGTTCTTATAAATGAAATAATGAAGTTTAACAATTCATCAATTTGCTGGGGACTGGTCTAAGAAGCTGCGATTCAGACAAGTTTAATTGCCATGTTACAACCAGTTTAGTTTGGAATTAGTTTTTTTGTTTGTTTATCCCTCTGTGGCATACAAACAGTACATGTATGCATTTCACCAGAGAAGTCTGAACACAGGTATCAGCCAGGAGTGGCACCCTGGGGTGCATTATGTTGCTCAAGGACCCTTTGATAGTGATGGAAGCGTTTGCTGTAGCCGGGATCAAACCCGGTTCCCTCCGGTGACAGGACGTGTCTCCGAACTTTCTGGCCTGCATTGCCATTTACCAAGCCACACTCGCCGTCTCTCCTACAGCAGCGGGCAGCCAACCGGCCAAAGCCCAAGATGGGGACATCGGCAGCCGTCAAGCTGCCGTCCAATCGCAGCTCGTCTGGCGCCAGGCGGAGGCGGACGCGCTGCCGAAAGTGTGAGGCGTGTCTTCGGACGGAGTGTGGCGAGTGTCACTTCTGCAAGGACATGAAGAAGTTTGGAGGGCCCGGGCGCATGAAACAGTCCTGCATCATGAGACAGTGCATTGCGGTGAGTCAGCCATGGTAGCTTTACAGAGATAAATGTTCATAAGGTTTAGCAGAGTTCACAGTTACTGCCATGTCCTGTATTAATAAAAAACATTTGTCATTCAAACAGGATTAGAGTATTCAGAATAAAAAGTTGTAAACAAGAACCAGGGTTCCCATGGGCTTAGAAAATCCTCGAAAGTTTGTGGATTTGAGGAAAAATAAAGTAAGGCCTTTTAACGTTTATGAATGTATGGCCTTGAAAAATATAGCACCCAAATCCATCAATATGCCGCAGCTCTCTGGAGCTCTGTCTGTCCTCGGAGCAACACTTAAAATCCTGAGGAAAACCCTGTGATGGATATTTGTGTTGCTGTAGTAGTTTTAAAATGAATGATTTCATTTGCTGAGCTGACAATATCGTGTGTAATAAATGAGGCCTCTGTGTCTAATCTTCACCAATATAATGTCTTACCCCTCCTTGAATTTTACCAAACAAAAAAAGTCATTGAAATTCCTTGAATTTGATGTCCAAGTGAGTGTGGGAACCCTGAAGAACAGCAACTCAAATGAAGCACCAAAGTATCCACTGAATACACAGGTGCACTATAACAGTTCCTCCTGCTTATTAATGTGTATTTGCTCCTTGCAGCCAGTTCTGCCGCACACGGCGGTGTGTGTGGTGTGTAAGGAGGCAGGGAAGGAGGACACACTAGAGGAAGAGGAGGACAAGTTCAACTTCATGCTCATGGAGTGCTCCATCTGCAATGAGATCGTCCATCCCAACTGCCTTAAGGTAAGGAGGGCCGAGCTAGGGCGAGTGGAGCCAACTCATCCTAAGTCAGGTCATTCACGTGGTGACTCATGTGTTGCTGTAGTGTGTCAGGAATGCCAGGTCATTTTAATGTAATGTGAATGACTCAGGGAGTTGGACTGTAGTCGTGAAAGGCAGTTTGACGAGGAACTGTTGTTGACTTCCTGTTTATATAACACTGAACCAACTCATTGCTCTCCCTTCATTCAGAATTCGTTCTGGGTGGAGCATGGCACAAACACTGGCAGAGTTCAGGGGTTTGACTCTCACTGGGACCACACATGCTTAAGAATATATGGACTCAGGATAAAAACATCCACCAAATGGCTATGTTGAATGAATTCTACTGCCTAGGAAGGATGTGTGCCGATTAAATCGCATGATACAAAGTAGGCCTAAGCAGTTGCAGTGCTAAAGACATTTTATGAACTGATTGCAAAACAAAATGTAAAGCAGCACACACCCTGTTAGTTCTATTCTGCCAAAAACACATCAAGTCATTGCTAGCAAAGGCTTGGTCAAACCAGTTTTTTTAGACATGCACTGTCTAGTGTTTCACAGCGCACAACAGCTTGGGTATATTACATTATTAGGATTTTTTTCCTCGCAGTTTTATAGGTGTTATGCAGCAGTATTAGATGCTGCCATTTAGAAGTGGAAGTGGAGCACTTGCAGTGGGTACTGAGTGGGTATTTAATTTTACTTCCCTTTTCTACTTAATGCGTGAAGCAAGAGTCTGCACATTAAGCGTGGTTGAGGTTAAACTGTGTTAAACTGCCAAACAGAAGCACGCAACAGTCACTTTCACTTCCCTTTTCATCATTGTCTGTGGTAAAGAAACTGTACATACGACTCCGCTAAGACAGTTCTTTTCTGAAGTCTGTCTCATTTTCTTGTTGACTTATCAGGTGAGCGATGCCTCAGGAGTGGTGAATGATGAGCTCCCTAACTGTTGGGAATGTCCTAAGTGCAACCATGCAGGGAAAACTGGAAAAGTGAGTACCAAAATAAGTGTGTGAGTCATAGGATTAACATTATGTAACAGCTTAATAAATGTGTGTTGGATTTGCATGTCTTGGTTAGTCTTTTTTCAATCTGAAAATAGCAGCAGGATTGGTGGTCTAATATCAGATTTGCTAAGATCAAGGCAACATGCTACATGTTTTGAAATTACAGATACATAGTCGCTTTGTTTTATCTTTGTATTTCATCAAACAATTTGTCAGCTTACCACTTCCTGTTTACCTTCTAGTTTGTGAATCACATGATTCTGTACTCTGTCTGTCACAGAGGCACAAAACTGTTTACTACGCAGCAGTGTTTTTGGCACAGAGGCAGCGTGTTTAGTCTATCAAACCTTAGGTATCTTTGTATCAATTGGTTTTCCTAGTTGTGATAGGCAAAAGGTATAAAGTTGTCTTGTTCTATTTTTGTCCCTTTTGGTATGTAAGCAAAAAAGAGGTCCAGGGTTCAAGTATGCCTCCAACCTCCCCGGCTCCCTGCTGAGGGAGCAGAAGCCTGTGAAGGAGGAGGGAGACGTTCCGTCTACGGCCAAGAGGAGACCCGACAGAGAGGAGACGCCCAGGTACAGACCCGAGGAGTGTCTCCACCGACAGCCGCCGCTGCTCTCCCCCAGCAGCCTGCCCAGGCCCAGGCCCGAGGACAAGCTGAGGAAGAAGAGGAAGCTTTTCGAGGATGACGAGGAAGAGGATCTCTGCATGAGGAAGAAGGTACATGTTACACCTATCTTTTACACACTGACTGAATTGTCATATTGTAAAAAGTGTTGAGGGGTAATTCCACTAGCACCAAACACTGTAAGTAATACAGCTGGAGAATTGTCATGCTCTCATACCATCTTTGCCTGCAGGAAAAGTCAGACGATCCTTTCTTTCCCAAACTCCTGCACCAAATCAAGACGGAAGAGGAGTACGAAGAGGAGGAGGAGGAGGAAGATGAAGAGGAAAGGGAGTCTCTCTTCCGGAGTGGTGTAGAGAGGAGAGGGCGCTTGGGAGAGGCTGAGGAAGAAACGGATGACAAGGACTCCAGGAATGAACTTTTAAGTCCTGCCATCAAAACGCCTGTTGCAGACAGCGACCAGTCTCACTGCAGCTCTCCGCAGGCCGGGCCCAGCAGCGAGGGCGGGAGCGAGACCCAGGAAAAAGGTCCGCGTCCCAAAGCTCGCCGTAAGCGCCGTTTACCCAACAGGGAGCTGAGCAGAGAGCTGAGCAAAGCACTGAACCAGGAAATCCAGAAGACGGAGGACTGCCTGGCCAACGAGAACCGCCAACCCCTCAAGGTGGAGCCGGAGAGCGAGAACGAGGAACCCAAGAGGTCGTTCCGCAACGGCAGTGAACTGGGGGATCAGAGGCCCCACCTCAGGACCAAAGAGATGAACGGAACGCCCTGGGAACTGCGCCACTTCTACCCGAGTCAGATCACTCCACTGGGCTTCAACAGGAGCACCCCCACCACCCGGCCGGTGCCCCCTCGCTCCCCACCCAAGTGCGTCCAAATGGAGCGTCACGTCATTCGGCCCCCTCCGATAAGCCCTCCCCCCGACAGACTGCCTCTGAAAGATGGGAAAACCCACACTATGCAGCGTGAAGTCTGGATGAAGGTCTTTGGCTATCTCACGCACAAGGAGCTGTGTGTCTGCATGAGAGTTTGCAAGACTTGGAACAGATGGTAAATGCACAGCACACAAGTGAAATAGTTTGTTTGCATTTTTTGTACTGTTAGTGAACACCAGACATTTTGGAAAATGAAAAACTTCCACTGTCAATGTGAGGTAATAATACAAGTGTGCAGGAGTCTTTATTTTTTGAGATTGTTCTGCTGTGAGACCCTTCAATAATTAATGTTCAACATCAACTGTGTAAAACACAATATGCAAAATAGAAGAATAAGGCATTATAAGACACTAATGCTAACGCTGACACTTACATGAGGACAGAACACACACACACATACTGTACATGACAAACTGTGTGTTTGGTGGCCAGGTGCTGTGATAAGAGACTTTGGACAAAGATTGATCTGAACCGCTGCACCTCCATCACTCCGCTCATGCTCAGTGGCATCATCCGCAGACAGCCACTCTCCCTGGACCTCAGCTGGACCAACATTTCCAAGAAACAACTAAGCTGGCTTATTAACAGACTGCCAGGTATGTGTGCCAGCTATCTAACTATGAAGTGCTATTTATTTGTAAATAAATAAATACTAAATATATTAGATATTGGCACTGTGTGTATTTGGTAGCAATGGAACTCTTTTTTTCTACTGATCTTGTGACAAGAGATATGGAGCTCTTTGTGTGTTTTTTTTCTTAGTTTTGTCCATGTTTGGTTTCGACATACAGTTAAAATCAGTGTGCTGTTTTGGATTTCAGGTCTGCGAGTTTTAAAGCTCTCAGGGTGTTCCTGGGTGGCTGTATCTGCCCTCTGCACCTCCAGCTGCCCTCTGCTGCGCACCCTGGATGTCCAGTGGGTGGAGGGACTCAAAGACGCCCAGATGAGGGACCTGCTCTCACCCCCTACAGACAACAGACCAGGTAGCTCAGTGGATCGAGCGTGGCACTAGGCTTGGAGGTTTGATTCCCACTCCCATGCTAAAAAACATTACATATGCATTGTACTGCACGGCTCTTTGGATGAAAGTAAACGTTTCGATCAGCCAGATCTTCACCAGGTCATTCAAGCTGCTGATTACATAACCTGGGGTTATGTATAAGCATTATGAGATGGTTTGCTAAACTTCGTCTCAAATTATGTAAAAAACACTTTTATGAACTTTCTCAAATCAACTTTCAGTGAAGCATAAGCATGAAGGCAATGAAATGTTCACAAAATTTACGTTGTTCTTGTCATGGGATGTTAAAGCGCAGGATATCAACAATATTGCACAATATCTTTTCACAAATGTAGAGTATTTTTAGATAAGTAAAATATAGATCAATTTAGACGCATGGATGCAAATTTGATTCACAAACCACTCTACATTCATTGCTTGGACATTCTGCTGCCTCACTAACACCACCTGTTGCTTCAGGTATAGTAGCCCAAAATGACCTTTTAAAATGTTAACGTGGGAGATTTTTTTTTTTTTTTTTTGCAAGATCTCTGGTGATGAGTGGTCTGTGCTGGTGTTCTATTTAAACTGCATTTCAGAGATCAGAGTGTCCAGTACTGTGACGTCTTTTTCCTTAGATTTTCTGTTGAGTTTCTGTAGGTGGCACTCTTTTCTTTGTCTGTTCAGCCATGGTGGCTATCACGGCTCATGCTAACTACCCAGTTCTTCTTCTATTGATTCTAAATAAATTGCTGTTGCTGCTGCCACAAAATAAAAACGCATCATTTCCTGTGCACCAGGGGGTTTTTCTCAGGAAAGACTTACCAATGGGTGTTTAGAACAGCAAATGGAAAAGTTTTCATGAACTGGATAGAGGTTGAATCACTCATGTTATGTCATGACATTTATATTAAAATGTTGTGAATTAGTTAAAGGTCTCACAGTGCAAGCCAAACTGGACAGCAGTGCAAATCTGAGGCGGTTTAGGAGTAAAATAACATTAGGCAAATTTTGCCCAACCCTAACTAGTAGCCAAAAGAAATGGGGGTAGAAAGACACTGCCAACTGCATCAGCGCTGCTTTTCCCCAGTGCATCCACACACCAGATGAGGGTGAAAAGAAACTGCATAAGGCTCTGTTCAAAGCGAGGAGGAGATCACTGTGTACAATAAAAAGCTCAGATTTATATGAAAATATGGAAGGTCTAAGAGTAATATTTTACCATCATTTGTTTATCAATTGAATGCAGTACTCTGCAGGGTGGAGGCCCAGCTCTCAGCCTCTCATTGAGGTGTCTAAGGTAGTGCAGGGAATACCGGGACCTTCCCGTGCTGCAGTCACCCTCGCTTGAAAGGTGCAGGGTCTCTGCCTCTCTTGCCTGCGTTTCCGCAACACTGCAATCTGCTGGCAAGTCCTGATGGAGTTAGAGGACCTCTTCAGCTCTTAATAATTTAGAAGTTGAGAGTATTCTCAAGACTAAAACACATTTATGCGTCAGTCCTAGTCTTACTACTAAAAGTCTGATTAAATTTGCATCACTGTCAGAATTTCTTTGCAGTTAAGACCAAATTTTATATAATGACTTTTTATATAATGACTTTATAAAGCCAAGTACAGATGAGTTGAGGATAAACTAGAGCCATTCACCTCCAATGGGTATAATGAAATATTCCATATTGCCCTTATTTAAGATGGGATTAATAGGTGGCTAAAGCAAGTGAATAGATTTAAGTGATCATCAGTGTTGCTGATTTGATTGAAGAGGTTTTGAATCTGTTCTCTGTCTGACCGACCTCAGGTCAACTGGATAACCGCTGTAAGCTGCGGAACGTGGTGGACCTGCGGCTGGCGGGGCTGGACATCACCGACACGTCGCTACGGCTCATCAGCCGGCAGATGCCGTCACTGTCCAGGCTGGACCTGAGCTACTGCAACCATATCAACGACCAGTCAGTCAACCTGCTGACAGCAGCAGGGACCACGACCAGGGACTCTCTCACAGAGATCAACCTGTCAGGTGAGAGACCTCGCAGCTTGTTCCTGTGACCAGGGGGACCGTAGTAAGGAAACGCTTTCGGGTCCATGAGGTGAGACTGTGATCTGACATCTTGTCAGGGGCCCAGGAGTTCTAGGGCTGCCCCAACCTGGGACCAGTCACTGTTCAAGGATTTTTATGGACCAGGTAGTGGATGTTACAACCTCGGTAACGCATGGCTCAAACACATGTGAAGAGTTTTGAGACAAATGCAAAACATGTTTTGCAGAAAAGCAGTGAAAAACATGATGCCAAATATGGGAAAAAAAAACTTTAGGGTCAAGGAGGTCCGGTCAGACAGAACAAAAGGAGAAGCGCCTGGGCCATCCCACGCACAGTGGGATGTCAGACCCAACTTCGCCCTCAACTACCAAATTTGTGAGGATAAACTGAACCTAACCAAACAAAGCCACAGGACTAGGTAAGGGAAAGGGAAAAGAACTACACAAAATGAACATAAAACATAAAACATAAAAAGCAAAGGCTTCCACTGCTCCAGAGCTCCTTCAGGGCTGCCACAGGTGCAAACTAACTAATTAATTAATTTGAGACACCTGGAGAGTGAGGAATTTGCATAATCATCATTACATTATTTACATAATCTACATGTACTCATGATGTGATACATGTAGGACTAACTGCTACTTCATATGCCAGTGTGAAAGTCGTACAGTGTCACTGGTACAAAGCATAGCTCCTGTAATCTGCTTTGTGTTTATTTGATCAAATTTGCCAGCAAACTGAAAGAAAACCCCTTTGACAGCCTGGAAAAGTTATGCATCAAGAATGAGGAGAAAGGGAAATAAAATAATGATATTTGCAGTGAATATGAATATCCTGCGTGAGATACCGTTTTTGAAATGTCAAGCTCATGATTGATTCTCGCTTCTCTCCGTTTCCCTTTAGTTTGTAACCGGGTCACAGACCATTCCCTTACCTTTTTCAAGCGCTGTGGGAGCATCTGTCAGATTGACCTGCGCTACTGCAAGCAGGTGACCAGGATGGCCTGTGAGCGGTTCATTGCCGAGATGTCAGTGAGCGTGCAGTTCGGATTGAAAGAAGACAAATTGCTCCAGAAGATCAGCTAGTTCCCAAAAGGACAAAACGCATTGAAAGACTACCTTTGCACTAAATGGAACAACACAAGTTTCTGTTTTGTTTTTTTCTAAACTGCTCCTGTGATAAGTCTCTGAATCAATGTCGCATCAAATGAATTGAAACGAGAGACTTGAGATTTCTGGATGCTGCAATCTAAGCTCTAAAACGGACTCTTCTACTGAAAGGGGACGATGTGCGTTCACTGGACAGAGAAAGAGGGGGGGGGAAGCATGCATGTATTTGTGTTAAGATTGTACTTTTATAAAGACTTGTGCTTGTAATTGACTTTGCTGGGTTGTTTATTATTTTTATTCTTTAAATATTTGGAAAAAATATTTTTATACAAGCATCATTTCATGAGTTTACAGTGTCTTTCACACCTGCTCTGGAGCAAAATTTGTTGAGCATTTTCCCAGATACACTATACAGCATGTGTTGGAACTGAATATTGTACTTCTGTTTTTTCAGTATGCCTTGATACAACTATGTCTCTTATGTGCCAAAATCTGTATTTGACATTAATGTAACTTCAGTTACAGGCAAAAAATAACATGTACAGTAATGATATCTGAATAAATTATAAATACTTATTGAATATCTAGAATGTATTTCAAGAATGATAATAAAATGGAGTAAAATAAATTTCATATTCCTCAGTTACACCCTCATTTGTCTTCAATTACCTGACATCTTTGTGCACAATGAGTGGTGTGTTTCAGACCTTTTTCTATCAACTCCAACATTAATTTATTGATTTTTCATTTTGTATTTATTCATTTATTTAGCAACTCATACTTGACATAGACATCTCACGGAGCTGGGACAAATAATGTTTGCAAATTATTTATCTGGTGTGTTTCAGCCTGCTGAGCTACCAGATGGGCGGGGTTCACCACATAATGTAGAGTGCCAGAAGGTTGTCAAGTATCAGTCAATGTCAGTCACAGTCGAGTATCTTAAAGTCAGTTAAGGATAGATTTCCGTGACTGACTTCTTGATGCAGTCGACCCCACCCATCTGGTTCTCCATACAGGTTTAAACAAGTACTAAGAACTGCAAATAACTTTGCTTCTGTTTAAATATTGCCACAATAGGTGTCATTCGTGTGTATTTTGGCCCTTTTGGGATGCGTGTTGTGCTGTAATAGATCTGATATCACCTCAGGTGAATGTGATAACAATGTTTATATTTGTAAATCTAAAAAGTAAGTGCTGATATGTCATTAAAAGTATTTCATTTGTACCATCACTGAGTATTTTATGAGAGTTTTGATTCTTGAATGCCATATTTTGATGGTTTGCGGTTAGTCTTGGCAGCAGGGATTATGCATCTATTGTTTGGATTCTCACAATGTCATGTGGAAACTGTAACTTATGTACAATGACAGAACCTGGCATACATGCAATGCCACTGAAGAGGGTAGTGCTACCTTGCGTGGTCAAATACTTAATCCAAGATAATACAAACACTGTTTATGTTAAGTATGCAAGAACATACATGACTTTGATTAAAATCTTTAATTACCAAAATAAAAAGTTCAACATTCCCAAATACAAAGACTAGACCTTGCACACAATTACACCCTTTCTGAAGGAAAAGTGCAACCTGCTCAGCTACTGTTGTTGATTGTATGGGACATCTTTTCTGTAATAGCAGCAATGTTGACTTTGTGTGAGTACAGTACAGAGCTGGGTATTTTTAATTGGGCAGGACGGGGAGGAAGAAAACCAGGGCATTGGTAGGGAGGGTGGGGGTGGGGGTGGGGGGGGTTGGGTGGGGTGGGGGGAAACATTTCAAATCCAGTGCCATACAGGCTTATGTTGTCATGCTCTGGTTCTCCCAAGAGGGACAGACACTTCAAGCAAACTTATGCAGATATAACACATTTCAAACCACTTGACAGTAAAACGTAACTCTGTAGTAATAAACTAACCCAATCCCAGGGACATTTCAATAATCTGATATTACACAATTTAAATCAAATGGAAAAAAATATAGATATGTACATCTCATAGTGATATGGGTCAATATATGCAACTGTACAGCAAGTCATTTTTTCTATATACTTTCTATACCACAGGTGTCAGTAAACTTGTAGCTATATCTTTGAATAGTTAGGTCGATACTTTACAACTACATGAAATAAATCAACAAAAAGCATTAAGACACTTCATTCCACTCCTGACAATATACGACGACAACGAAAAGAAACACATTCGGAAAAAAGTCACATCCACAGTTAAGCTGGAAAACAGGGAAGATGGCTGAATGAATTAGCACCGGTTCTCTTCTTTCGCCTCAACAATCGAGCGCTGAGACAGGACAGAGGTGACAGCGGAGATGAGATATTGCTGTAATGACAGACTTTGCATGATCGCTTACCACCTATCTGTGTAACGCAGGACCTGATCAGTATGGACTAGAGGATTCATCAGGGCTGATTAGAGCTTTTAGAAACAATTGCCATCAGTGGATATGAGTTCTGATCCGTCGCAGACATGGTAAAATTAGTTTAAGCAAATGAATAATGCACCTACTTTATAGTAAATCACCAATATCCTTGATTTAAATGACAATGGCAGTACACCTGCTTATTTGTGGGCTAAATAACGCTCATAGGCTTACATACAATGTAAGCCTATGACTGGAAAAAGAAGGGGGCAAAAGGCGAATGGCTTTTTTCCGCTCGCCTAAATTAAGGTAGTGGCCTTCACAGTTCCATAATCAGTCAAGCTCTAGTTTGGACAGATATTAATGAATTAGGACAGATGCTATCTCAGACACTCTTACTGGTCATAGTTTGCAGTGGATTGTGAGCAGTGGTGCATTAACACACAGTGTGTACAATCTGAAAGTGCTTTCTGGTTTAACATGCTAAACAATCAACAGCCACACACCGGCCCACACAGAGCAGAGAAAAAAGGGTGAGAAGCAAGAGGGTATGACCCGTTATTTGGCACCTAGTTCACTCACCCCCGCTCTTCTGCAGTGAAGCTCAGTGTGTTTCCATCCTCCATTTTACTAAGATATGTAGTCACTTGCAGCAGGTGTAGAGAAGTGCTCTGCTGAGTATTCTCAGTAGAATGCTAGCTACAGTTTATAGGCAGATCTGAGGGTGACAGGTTGTGTTAGACAAGATTGCACGTGGCTGAATACCACACATTCTTCTTCATGTTCAACATTTGTAAGAAAAGCAAAACAGACATTTAGGAATGAACACAGATAACAGATATGTAATTGTTTAGTTGAGGAATGACTCATAGGAGGGTAGAAACCTACCCCCCCGCCCATTGGTCAAACTGAGTCAAACTCTTACCAAAACGAAAACACATCTCATAATACTTCAATGTGCAAATAATGTGATAATTTGGGGAAATACAAACATTTTATTCTTCTAAGGTTATGAGCTGCACGGTTGACTTAAGGTACAGTCTCAATCGGAGCGTCCCCTTTGCGGTGCGGTGCTGCTGTGGTGCGTTAGGACTTGAAGACGTGCACGGCCCTCACGACGTACTGCCTGCAGATGGGGCACTCGCTCATCCTCTTGCCACACTTGGTGCAGGTGACCATGTGACCGCACTCCAGGAGGACGCAGTCGATCACGGCGTCCATGCAGATCCTGCACAGGTTGTCGTCGTGGTTCGTCAGCGGGCCCCTGTCGGCGTCTGCGAGGGAACACGAGACACGGAGGGATCAGACTGGAGAGCGCTGGGGTACGGCGCGAAGCGCAGCGCGCCGCCAAACAAAGCCGTGATGTCATGCGCTGAGGAGGAACGAGGGAGTTGCACAACGCTCAGCAGCTCAATAAAACATCTCATCTTATCCAGAGCGCCTTATCTTGGTAAGGTCATGCTTGGAGCAAACCAACTCCTGAACAACATCCATGTCTGATTATAGTTTTTGTGACAAGGTGTGTCCATGACAACCAGACAATCTTTATCACTGGCAGCGTGCTGGGGAGAGACTGAATTAAAATGGCCAAAATATTGCAATATTTAGCTTTACACATTGAAAAACATGAATAGATGAACTTGGAGAGAGAGATCTCATGATGGATCAGGTCGTGAAACGATGTCATCTGTGCATGACAAAGGAAAAGTGGAAATGAAATGTTCACACTGAGGATCTTCAGCGGAATGGATGATGAACACATCAATTCACATTTTCAATTAAACAGCCAGAATCTGTCTCCTGTTTTCCTGATATGAATGCCGTTCCAATAGAGGCACGGTACATACCAGAGGAGAGGCTGTGTGTATTAAAAGGAAAACTCTCTAAACACAGAATCAACAAAGCAACTTTACAAAGAAGAGGCTTGGATCACAAATGAGAACTGGATCACAGCGAGGACAGAAGCGCTGGCAGGTAGAGGTGGGAAGGTGACACCAGTTAGACAATGGAGAGGCGAGCCACAGATGGTATGCGTGACCAGGGCAACAGTGGCAAGAATTTATAAGCCTTACCTCCAATGGCACCGTTGCAGATAGGAGGGGGAAAGGCCACCACTTTTGTGTGGGAGGAGTAAAGCAAGAGACATTTAATCATGATTCTGAATAGAATGAGAAAACTCATTTGAATGAACCCCATTCATGTTCAGATGGGATCAGTGCAGCTACTGCATATCCTATTACCTATATAATAATGTCAGGAGAAGCAGAGGCGGTACATTGCTACGGTTAAAAACAGGATGTGATATCCAATCCTGACTCCTAGACACACTGCGCGCACACACACACACATGCGCGCGCGCACACACACACACACACACACACACACACACACACACACAGAGGGGCGATCTCTCACCTGCAGTTATAGCGGTGCTCACGTTTTCCACTGAAAGAAAAGAGAAAATAAAATCACTGAGTGCACAACAACTAGGATTGAGGGTTTGATATCCACTGGGGAAAGACATATTAAAATATATGTACTCAAGTAATGTATATGCAATATATATTAAACTAAAATTAAATTCACCAATCTGCAGGTTCAGTTTTAGTTACTTTTAGTTAAAGAATACACTGCTAGGAAAATGACATCTAACGAGATTTTTTATGGCACCTTTCCTAGTCCCTGTAAACACACCACCCTCCTCCTCACTATGCAAGTGTAACCGGTCTGTTGTGAGTGCAAGCTAGATAGTTACTATTGAGAAGGTAATGATTTTGCGCACGGCCAAAATCACTAATCAAACATGGCAGATGGTTATTGTTGTGTAATACCTGGGTGTGAACCTGCACAAAGCCCAAGAGGAACATTTACAGTGAGCTTGGACTTTTCATTGGCAAGTATCAGACTGCTCTGTTTATATTCAGCATTCCTCTGCAGTAGACTGCATTCTGAATTTGACTCAACACTTTGCCAAGTTTGCTACAGTAAGTTGAGATATGATGCCATTGCTTCAATCAGATAAGCAACGATCTGCAAGAAGCCGCCGCTTTTTATTCACAGGTAATGTTAGCTTTCATATGCACTGTTTACAATTTACACACATGGTCACCTCCAGTGTGTGATTGGCTGTTAACTTGTCAATCAAAGCTCTTTTGTTAACAGATAGGATACACCCACAGTTATCAAAACAGACGCTAGATGTAGTGAAAATGTGGGACTATAAACCACCAGTATTTTTTTGTGAAAATGAAGGCAAAGATGATTTGCCAACAGCACAAACTGAATTTAAAGTCACTGACATGAGTCTTTAATGCAATGAGAAGCAATGACAGCAACGCCTCTGAGCATTAAGTAGCCTATATAATTTGCGACATTGCTTCTGAGATAGTGCATGGCTACAATCATAAAAGACTTGAAACAACATGATGACAGAATGAATACCCACATGACTTCCTGTTCTGCTCCGTCTCTCTGTACAGTCTGCTGACGCGCTCCACCAGCTCCCACTTCTCGCAGCACCCTGAATAGTTGACGAAGTTCCTGGCCAGGATCTCCTTCAGCTGCCGGACGGACAGGCCCTCGATGTCCCTCAGGCTGGAGATGTCCGAGAGCGAGGCTCTGGCCCGCCGCCGCGTCTGAGGGCTCACCTGAGGGAGCAGGGACCAAGAGATGGGGTGGGGAGATTGGACGAATACATCAGGATCGGCGATGGAATGAAGCGGCGGTGGAAATTCCCTTGCAGACGTTTTGCCAATTTAAAATGACATTTGGTCACTTAATTTGATTATAAATATATGTAGAGCCAGCACAGAAGGCAGCCTAAACACAGCTGACATTTCCCAGAAAGTTTGCTGGTTGTGTCCCATTTGAGTGTGTTGTGGTACTGTTTCCTACTGGGAACAATGCCCCTTCCTTGTGCGTTTAAAAGCTACGTTACATGCCAACACCAAGCACAGTGTGTGTGTGTGTGTGTGTGTGATTTTGTGTTTGTCTGTCTGTAACCCTGCCTCCCTGGCATGGACGAATACACCGCGGACTGAGGATATATGTGAATACAATTGGCTCACAGGAGCATATGAAGAAATAATTAAAACTGGCTTTTATATCATTTGTTTCTATTGATTTTATTCTCATTATATTTGTTTTATTCTAATGTAAATCCTGTTCATGTCTGCCATTTTTATTGCATATCACAGTGCCTTTTATTTATTGTTGTTTTATTGTGTGTAAAGCACTTTATAACTTTAATTTGAAAGTTTAAAGTTTATTTCAGCTTGTTAGAATATTGAATACTGCAATTTCCATATTGCAAGAGGCTGCAATTTTTACCACAGGGAGAAAGGTGTTTCAGACGGCCTGCTTAACGACAATTCCTAGTGTCGTGCAGAATCCCTGGCCAACAAATCATGTTGCACTGAGTACATTTTTCATTACATTCAACCCGGGCAAATCTAAGCATTAGCATCTCATTTTCAACCCCCATATTGCTTTTTTTCCCTCAAGAGCCGGAACACAAAATTATATATTAAAATGCTGTGTCACCAAGTATTGCCATTCGTATTGCGATCGCAATATTCAGCAAAAGAGTTGCAATATATTTGTCAATATTGTGTAACCCCGCATACTAATGATATTCTTTTAATATAGATCAGATCAAGGGACAAGAAGATATTAATACTGTCCTGTGCACATTGGGAAAGGGAAGTTCAGACTATAAATACAGACATGTATTTTGTCAAGACATTGTGGCGCAGGTAATCTGAGGAAAGGAAATAGAAATGACTGAAAATATATTTAGACGTAATGTATTTAAAGTAAATTCCTGGGATGTATTTTGTCAGGACATTATGTAGCAGGTAATCAATAAGACATAGATCACCTCAGGAGTGTGTTCACTGGGGTCCAAGTTGAGGAGAGACACTGACGTGGCATCACCTATATCCTGCAACACAACGACAGCAAAAACAAACATTACTGTGCGCTGCATGAAAACAACACCATTCCCTTGGCCAAGACAAGCCAGTTAACCGAGGATTAGGATTAGTCACTCTTCGGCTAGGCCATTGATACCCTGGGAACAACAATGCTTCTCACCTTCCATTCATAGAAAAGCTTACGGCTCCCTAAGCGGGGCAAGTACAAGTACAAAGTATTTATAGTGGATCTTGGCTGCTTAGAGTTGAGCTCCCTTTTCAGTGCCAGTTCTGATGCTTCTTACACTCTCCCTTTCATTTTCTTTTTGCCTCACTGCTTTCTAGATCATGACCAGTTACTTCTTAGCTTGTTGACAATTTGTATTAAAGCCAGGCAGAGGGAAAGGTTGGGACAGTAAACCTCACTTCAACACTTACTCTACTTTATCAGTCTATGGTGATATGATATTATGTGCAGTGGTTCCCATAGACTTCTTTGTGGCAGCCTACAAGATAGATTCCCTAAACTGATGAAATAACACATTAAGAGCACCAACTGTGTTCAATGCGCACACATTGTTGCATTGTACACATTGCTATTCAACTCTGCATCTTTGCTCATGGCCCACCACTACCACAAATAACCTTAAGACCTGTGGAAAACACTAATGTGAACAGTGCAGGAAACTAACCTTGGCCACGGTGGTTGGTAAATCCAAACTTTCACCAGCTACTTTAACTATTTTACCAACCACCTAGATTTTTAGAAAGGAATAGGACCTCCAAGTCATTGACTGGTTACCTGCCGAAGAGGCTAGTGGACATAAATATCACAGCAAACAGCATTTACCAGCATTTGGCTGACGGCTGGTGTTTAGTTTCCACTTTAGATGTGGGTCTCCAAATTAAGACCACACATGGTTTAAAGTGGGTCGTTGAATGCCGTGGGTGCTGTACCTGGTTGGTATCAGAGCTATCGCTTCTGCTGAGCGGCTCCTCCTGAGAGGTGGCGAGAGCAGACAGCTCTGAGGCAGACTGGGCGGCAGAAGAGGGCGGCGTGTATAGGGGGCGTGAGTTGATGCTGGCCGTGTCTGCGTCCTCTTCTTCCTCGGTGCCTTGGTGACAGAGCACCAGGTCCACCAGGTCTTCCTTCTCCCTGCAGGTATCGGTGGGGATGTTGCGCAGCAGCAGGTACTGCCGAAGGTCCTTGACCCGTAGACGCATGAGCAGCGGCCGCTGGAAGGCTGTTGCCTTCAGCAAGTGACATGTGGCACAAATGCGCAGATTCTCCTGAAGCACGGAGCATAGAGAGCAGAAGCTCTTCTTACAGTCGCAGCAGATATGCTGTAGGAGAAATAGAGTGTGAAAGATAAAAAAAAATGTAAGATGATGGAAGCTGAGGCCGTTTGTGATTTAACAGAGTTTGTAAGCAGACACTTTCCACCATGTGTTACAGCCATAAATTCTTCATAAGAGAATTCTGTAACAGATAAAAATGTGATCAAACTGTTCTATATGCTCCTTATGCTTCTAAGCTAGAAATTGTGATATGAGGGGCTCAACCGGTAGAACGCGTGCCATTAAGGCTAAGTCCTAATTGCAGTGGCATGGGTTTGAATCCCCTCTCTGCACTGTCTTTCCTGTCTCTCTCTACTGTAACTATCGAATAAAGCAGAAATGGCAGAAAAAATTGCTTTAAAAAAAAAAAAAAAAAAATTGTGATATGAAAGTAGAGAAATGACACTCAAACCAGTCCTGGGGAATCATATCAATGCCAGTAGACTTTCACTGCATTTTTCAATCATCCACATCTGCTCTACCTCTCCAGACACACAAACAGGAGGCAGCTCATTTCTTTTAAGTGACAAACATCAAACAGTAATACATGCAAGATGTGGGATTAGACTCGCTGTTGGCATGGTGAGCAAGTGAAGCACAAGGTTCAGACAGCAGTAGTAGAATGAGACGCTGTGCCATCTGAACATGAGTACTCCCACTAAGACGATATTACAGAAATCAGTATGCTGTCCATCTGTCTCTGCAATCAGCTAGAACAGCACCGTTCTCACCATAAATTAGTGGCCTCAGGGTTTAGGTTAAATTAATCCTTTTTTAGCCTGTTTTTTTGCACACAACCTGATATTTTCTTAACTCTATGAAAACCAGCGGTCAGTGTTGCTACACTGCAGCGCCCCTGGCCAGTAGAAGCTGTAGCATCTCATGATGTAACTCACCACATTAAGACCGTCTCAAAGGACACATCAGATTACACATAAGGGTGTAACACAACTCTGGACTCTGAATAGCACTACAGAACAATTTGCACATTCACTTTGGAATAATGATTTAGATTTAGAGCTATTCTACAATAGAAAATTATGATGGAAAGATGGAATTTCTTATTACAAGAATTGAGTCCTTTGTTTTGTTTTGTTTTTTGTTAATCATATTCATAAGGAACAGGAAGTTTGGCCTATTCCACTGACTATCATAAAATGAGGTAAATGACAAACCAATATGTTTAAAAATAGAAAGACCCCCAAAACAAACGTAACAGAACTCCCACCAAGTACAGTAAATTTGAAATATATTAAGTTTGATTTATATTGAGCTATGAAAATGTAATGCTTTGTTCTGGTATTGTGTATGTATATTTAGTTAGCCAACTAGTATTTCTGTTTTCAACCCATATCATCACTTTAATAGACTTGTCACTTAATATTCCCATCCCCACAATTCACATTCATGTCTTTCTTCTCCCCTGGTCAGCAGACACCTTAACATCCAACGTACCTTCCTCCTGAAGACTGAGAAGGCCTGGCCACAGGCCTTGCATACAAGACTGGGACTCCCTGAGGTTGTGGGCGGGTATGTGGAGTATCCCGCACTGGGGGCAAAGCGGAAGGGTCCAGCACCAGCTCCAAACCCTGGCTGCTGGCCTCGTACTGCCCCGGTGCCCATGACTTCATTCAGCAGACCACAGCATGAAGCCCACATGGATGAGGCCCCTGCCTGACATTGACATGACATGCATAGGATTAGACCTCAGTTTGTTTGTTTTTGCACATGGGTATTTCCTTACTGAGCACTCAGAGGTCACAACAACAGGAATGTCTTCAATCCTGCTTTGAGCAGAGTCCCATCTGTGCAAGCCAAAATAGCACCAGTAGCTAAAATATGAATAGCCTAGGTGTTTCTGCTTTGATATTGCACAGGTTATCTAAATGGCATCATCTAAAAATAGGGTGACCATGGAAACAGATGATCGTGTCCTTTATATGGGAGACACATGAACTCATATGGAAACTGATTATAGCTAAGGAAATTGAAAGCATTTGCCCAGAGATCAGGATAACAACACAGCGCAAACCATGCAGACAGGTAGAGTAAGCCAAAATCCCAAAACCTCCAAACATGACACAACACATGCAGCCAATGACATTAATTTATGACCTGTGCTAAATAGTTGTTTTTGTTTAGTATCTGGCGTTATGAGAAGGAGGAAACATAACTTAACAAATCCTCAATGAGAAGGGAAATGTAGCTCATTCTGTTTCAGTCCATACTTAACGTTACTGTCCAACCCATGTCTAGTAACAGCTGTCAGAATTGCTGCCTAACCAGCCGTTTCCCCAACTAGCTAGCAAAGGCTAGCTGGCTACCAAAGGCTAACCATAACGTCAGCTGCCCGATACAACAAAATGAAGCTTGGTTAGCAACGCTAGCTAACGTTAGCTTGCTGGCGGCTGCAATAGGCTAAACAGTGCTAAAATTAGAACTAAAATTATGAACAGAAAAATGCACCTTCATTGCAACTCCGGCGTGTGTGATGTAAAGGAATAGACTGATAGTGTAACCATTGCAACAAGGAGCCTCGCTTCTTTAGCTGAATTGCCTGGCTGTCTCCTCTTCATTTACTAACGAACGGATGAGAGGAGAACTGCCGCTGGGTGCGTGTACAGTGATGCTGCATTCACGTCCTGTGGGAATAACCGTCACATAGATTTGACAGTTAAAAGCAACGAGTTGGCAGTGATCATGCGTTCAAACTCTTTTGAAGCCGTAAGACGCCTTGATTGAAGTTTTCTGTAGACTGTGGTTGCTCCTGGTCATCTTTTTCAAAGTTAACGTACAAATATTTTGTGAGTGCTACGTTTGACTTTATGTTTTACATGCCAAACATTGCAATGTCAACTACAAACTAAAATGCATCAAATAGTTGTGTCCTGCCATAGCATTTTACGTTGTGGTCACAAAATGTCTCGTGATGAAAATGGTTCATTATGGTCGTTTTATTTTAAATAAATACATAATTTCCTACACTTGACAACAGGTATTTCCAAAGTAGTATTTATGACCTGAAAGCTAAAGTGAATGATATTTTCAAGTAGGGAGCCCGCATCTACCGTATTTTCCATGTGACTTTAAAGCAGCATGACAGTATGACAGTGACCTGCTGTGATGAGTCAACCAATCATAACACAGGAACCGGTGCAGAGGCGGGTGCAACCCGTACAACCACCAATCACATAATCTGTCAGAATGATCCGCACATCTAGCCCTGATTATTTGAGATGTAAAAACCTTTTTAGAGTGAAGTGAGTACCCTAATCCAGTGGTTCTCAAACTTTTTCAGGTCAAGGACCCCTAAACTGACGCAAATTAGACCACGGACCCCCATTTGATAAGATTTTTTCCCAGGGACCCCCATCTGATAAGATTTTTCTTTTAGATATTTTATTACAGAAAGTGTATGAAACCCATGACCACAATAGTCATACATTCTGTCATTGTGTTACTTATGGATGGAATTATAGTGAAAATAAATTATTCCCCTTTTTGCTGGGGACCCCCTGGAACCCCCTCAAGGACCCCTGGGGGTCCCCGGACCCCACTTTGAGAACCACTGCCCTAATCATATTTGTGGTTCTACAATGACATTTTCCTTTCTTTCTATTGATGTGCGGACCAACAAGTACACTTTCAAATTTTGAAGTTCCAACTACATTCTGTTGACACTGTGCCAAGGGATGCAGTTTACCTACATTTTTATTGGGGAATACAGTTTAGCCACTTTTTAAAATTATTATAAATCTTTATGAGCTAAATTGATAGTGAATAGTATAAGACGGATGTAAGTTATGTGAAGATAGGGGAAAAGGCATACATGACTGCTTTTCTGAAAATAATGTATTTTTGTTTGGTAATGGTTTGCCTTATGATGATCACCAACTGAAGGTCATTGTTAACACACCAATTTATGTACCCCTACATCACTGACTGTGTCCTTGTTATACTTGATGGTGAGAGTGGAATCAGTCCCTGCATGGTGACTGGTCCTGATATGGAAACCCTGGGTATCAGTTTGCCACAGTCTCTATATGGGAACAGTAACCACAACGGCATTGCAAGCAAGTTCCAGTAATAATTTATATCAACATCACCTCAGTCCCAATGTAGGATAAACAGACTTAAACAGTTTAGCCACAGGCATTCTATAATAATCTCTTGTGCAGTCCATAATAATATATATCATTATTGTCAGCCTTTCAGGATCTGCCACCAACCTGTAGCGGAACATGAGCGGAACACATTAAAAACTGTGGAGATGGGATGATTTACCTACAAAGGCACCTGCTCATCATCACATCAGATGAATAAAGTAAATGAGTAACCCTTTCCTCAGCAACAACCATATAGGTGCCCTTGAGCAAGTAACTTAACCCCAACTGCTCCAGTGTTGCTGCTAGGTAATAATGCAAAGTGTATATTAAATGCCTTGTTTGTTCCTTGTTGGTTCTCCATTCTTGGCAGACATGTCAGGGTTGGGACCAGCTCGTGACCTTTGCAGATACTCAAATTACACTTTGCTCACGGGTATAATATACCCTTCTCTAATTTAAGGGGAATGTATGTTATTAGTAACGTGTAAGTTATTGCATGTTGAAAGTAGCCATTATTTCAAATTTATAGCCTATGGTGCTCTGCTACAGGTGACCCCAAACAGGTGAATCCCTTATCGAGTTTTCTGTTTTCGATTGTTTGTACTGAACGCGATGTGTGACGTATTTTTAAGGGGACAGAAGGAGGGCGGTTTGAAGGAAAAGAGCAAATTTTAGTAAACATGCTTCAAATTAACTACGAATGACATGGCCAAAGTGACCGTTTGCTCTCAGAAGGATAATTGATTTGCAAGTTAGTCACTGCCAGCTGTTGATGTGTTATGCATCGTTAGCTTCCACACGGGATTAAGTTAATTTATCGGTACGCTAGCTAGCTAGCTGCCGCTGCTGACTGACTGTAACGTTTCTTTTGGCTAAATGTTCATTCAGTTTGGCAAAAAACGGTTCTTTCTTCGCTACAACCTAGCTAAACCTTTAAACGATGGCGAGCGTGCATGAAAGTTTGTATTTCAACCCAATGATGACGAACGGAGTAGTTCATGCTAATGTCTTTGGTATCAAAGACTGGGTGACTCCGTATAAAATCTCCGTCCTGGCCTTACTCTACGAGATGACCACGTCCAAGATTGCACTGCCAGAAAGAAGGAGACTTAACAAACTCATTCTGCCCCTGCAACAGGTTGGTTTCATGCCTTGGGTATTTGCACTGCGCTGTGTTTAAGTTGGTCATTCATCTTGACCTTTGTCTGTGTTTCATCTGGGGTCATCATTAGGGTCCAGACTTGACTCTCGGCCAGTTCCTTAAGACTGTGGAGGACTGTTGCCCTCAGACGGCATATGCTGTCAAACTCAGGTATGCTGCTTCAGTTGAAAACCTTCAGTCCCACGCTGCACATTTGTAGCCACACTGAATATGAGCTGTCAGTTGATTTTTGTTAACCATGACTGGCGTATTATACCATTTTCATTTCCATTTTAGCCATTTATCTGACACTCTATCCAGAATGACTAAAAATGGGGGTATCTTCCATTTGTAGCTGCAGAGTCTTATGTTTATTTTCTCTTCAAAGGCTGCATGAAATGGCTGATGGAGAGCTGAAAGACATGGAATACTTCTTTTCCACCCTTCCCACTCCTTTCACTGCGTTTGACACTGAGGCTTATAAAACCAGTGTTGTTGGTGAGTGTACATCATCTGACAAGCCTGACAGAACGTCCTCAAAGAGCACCACATTAGACAGACCGTGTCATCACTGTGTCTTGCCTGTGTTTTAGGTCTTTTTATGAGACACATGCTTCTGGCCTACAACAAGCTGTCCTTCAGCCAGGTGTACAAGCTGTACAAGTCCCTGCAGCAGTACTACCACAGTCACTATGCCAAGCCCACCGACAGGCAGGTGGATTTGCCGGCGTTGGTGGCGGACGACTCGGACATGGACCTGACCAGCACCGAGGACACTGTAGGGGACAGAATAGACAAGGAGGAGCTGGACACCCCACTGCATGAGTCAGAGCTTCGGTTGGTCATGCTTTTCTTGTATAATGTCATTAATTCTACATAATGTATTTTACTGTCAAGGGAAGCCCTATAATAAGCCCTAGAATTTCAACCTTGCCTGCACACTTTTGTATTTTCTTTACTCGCTACTACAAATTTCTCATAACGTGTTCAGAAAAGTGTAAATCTTAATTCTATGTATTGACACTAGTGGAAACGGGTGAAATGGTGTGATACCACCATTTGGAAGCCTCTTGATTATTCACAGCAGATTCACATTCGGTTTTTTTTTTGTTTTGTTTTAGAAATGACGACGCTCCAAGCAGAGGCCCCCTGTCGCAAAAACAAGCTGAGTACTTTCTCGCAAGACAGGTGAGTGTGGAAATCAAGGGTAAAATCAGTCCCATGATCGTTCAGATAGAGCTATGTTGCCTTATTCTACATTTTATTGACGGTCAGCTTGTCTATAGCTAACAAATAGCCGTGACTGCATTGTACATCAAACCTAGGGGTTTCACACAGTAACTGAAAACATCTTCCCAGGCGTACCTTCTGAAGAATGATGAGAACAAAGCGCTAAAGCCCGCCGCTCTGCAGGACGAGCTCAACAACATGCTGAAGTTTAACCCAGATTTTGCTGAGGCGGTGAGGCTCTACTCCCATCCACGTACATTCACAGTCATTTTTGCGATCATACCCTCGATGGTGCAATTTCAATGAGAGTCCGGAGGGAGATATCTCCTTTATCAGCTCTGTTTTGTCTGTCCTCAGCATTACCTGAACTACCTGAACAGCATGCGAGTCCAGGACATCTTCATCTCCACCCACAGTCTGTTACATTATTTTGACCGCCTCATCCTGTCTGGGAGTGAGGGGAAGAGCAACGGGGACGAGGGCTACGGGCGAAGTCTCCGCTACGCTGCCCTCAACCTGGCAAGCCTGCACTGTCGCTTCGGCCACTAGTGAGTAACAGGGGTGGAGGAGTTCTGTGTGTATGGATAGATTATAAGTAACTGCACTCTTACAGTATATGTATTTATTTTTCTCTTCTTGGCCTCCAGTCATCAGGCTGACCTGGCTCTACAAGAGGCTATCCGTATCGCCCAGGAGTCCAACGACCATGTGTGCTTGCAGCACTGTCTGGTAAAAGAAAAACAAATTCTGTTTGTGTTGTTTTGCTTGTTGGTGCCATGATGGATCATTCATTATGTTGGCTGTAACTTCAATCTGTCTGTCTCACACTCTTTCTCTCTCTGTCTCTTTGTGTCGTCTGTGCTTCAGAGTTGGCTCTACACACTCGAACAGATGAAAGGATCTGACAGCTCGGTGTTAACTGAGGATTCAGTGAAAATGGCTGCCCATTTCTGCCTACCAGTGAGTGAAGCATACGGCCTCAAGGAAAAACGCTTTTAGGAGAATGGCTGTGGCAGTTCATATAACAATAATGCCTGAGAGGTGTTCTTTACTGTGATTATGGGTACAATGGTTATGCAGTGTGTACCCACCCATAATCACAGTAAAGATCCTTAAAGAAATTTTGGGTTTTATATAATGGTTACCAACAAATTGTTTTCTTCAAATTAGCTACATTGCTAATTAGCTAGAACTTGACCTAGCACCAATAAAGCATGGCTTGCCACACATTATGGGAATCAACAGCATAGTTGGAATGCATCTTTCATCAGTCATACTGCTTGACTGGAACTAACCTTTGTATAACTGATCCTTGACATGCATTATCCACCACACTCCTTGATAATTCTCTCCATTTCAGTACTTGGCATCTCTGGGCATTCAGTCCTTGGTCCAGCAGGGGGCGATACAGGGCAAGACAGCCCATGAACTAATGGATGCACTGAAGGACACAGACATCCTGCACTGGAAGCACAGTCTGTCAGAGCTAATAGAAATCAGCCTGGCCCAGACTACCTCCATATGGAGGATGTACGGCAAGAGGTCAGGCTCTTCACCTTGTCTCCCTGATACACACTTGTCACTGCAGTTCACTGTTACTGACAGTAGATTACGTGTTGACACGCAGCCTCCTTCTCACCTCCCCACACACTTTTCACCCCTATCTACAATAGCAGTATGGCACACTCTGTTGAAACACTGTTACAGGTTTTATACACAGTGATTTGTGGGTAGTTTGTTGATATTTCTCTCTGAAGTTGTTGTCTGGTGTTTTTTACATGGATTAACAGTATGAGACATCTGAGCATAAGATGTATATGTACTTTCTGTTTGTTCACATTTGTATTGTTTCCAGTCACTTGAGTAAAATGCACCTGTGTCTTGAGTTACAAAGCTAAACTTGTTTCCATCTACTGTACAAGTCAAACTTTTCAAGAGCATAAATTAATACTCCCAAAACTTAGACGGTAAAATAAATGACCCAGTGTTCGGATGACCATCGCTCTTCTTAACTGTCCTGTGTGACCTCCGTGTGTGCAGCACCATGGCTCTGCAGCAGGCCCAGCTGCTTCTCAACATGAGCAGCCTGGAGCCGGTCAACTTCGGGGTCCAGCAGAACAACACGGAGGCCTTTGCCGTGGCTCTGTGCCACCTGGCTGAGCTGCATGCTGAGCAGGTAGTGCGTTTGATTTGATCTCGTCTCTGTCTGCTTTCTGCCCCGCTGTTACATATCCATTAGTCAGTTGGCCCAGCAATGCGGCGAGGTAATCAACATTGATCAGGTCTACTTTCCAGCTCCTGGGCAGAGTTCAACAGTTGGCTGAGAATAAGCCTTTTCTGTCTGTGTTTCTGTTGCAGGGCCTGTATGGAGCTGTTTCAGAGATTCTCCTGCATCTGAAAGAGCAGTTTCCTCCTCACACACAGCATGCCAAGGTGAGTATCCTCTGCCAGATTATATATTTATTGCTTTATTGGATATATATAGTGGAGAAAGAAGATATGCAACATATGATACAGCATAGTTCATGAGTTGGACTTACAGCTTTACTTAAACATGGCCAACGCCATAGTGCTCAGAACCATGGACAGTCCCTGCTCAGCTACTATTTTTTCTCTCTTTGAATCAGCTCTGGATGCTTTGTGACCTGAAAATCCAGTTTGAGAGGCACATGAATGAAGGGAAATATCATTTGGCAGAGCCACAAGTCGCAGCTATCGCCGCCTTGAACAAAACAGAGGGTCTCTACAGGTAAAGCCAAGGCAAAATCTTCAGTTCTCATTCTTATTACCTGTCTCATATTTCTGTAAGCGTTCTAGTTGTAACAGTGTGTTTCCCGACAGGAAAGCTCAAGTTCTGAAGGCGCTCAACCGAACCACAGAGGCTTACGGCATCTTACAGAGGCTGCAGGTGCACTGTGAGAAGAGCAAATGTACAGAGATGATCATCAGGTAGGACAGCAGCTCCCACGACTGTTTGATAACCCCGATTACCTGTTTGCAGGATGAATGCCTTTCTGAAAATATAATAGATATTTATGTTTAGGTGGATGTTGATGTTTTTTTTTGATGATCATGACTGGAGGTCAGACCCACATTTTTATTTTTCACTCCATCATGTCTCATACAGGGTTATGCTTTCCACTGCTGAGCTCCACTGGGAGTCGTCTGGCTTCTCCACAGCCCTTCCTTTCCTCCTGCAGGCCTTGGCTCTGGCCAGACAGCATCACTTACAGGCCCTGGCCTCGGAGACCATCCTTCACCTGGCCTTCACTCAGGTCAGCCACTATAGAGCAACGGAGCTCGCTAAAGTAGACACCATCGCAGCTCTCATGCATGCAAATTGTCAAAGCCTTAATCTCCAACACTGTTGCTGTATATGCAAAATAATAGCAGCACAGTCATGCATGTGTCCCTCAAAATAATTGGGTTTATTGTTGTTATTTGTGCTCCTCTGCGCAGCTGATGTTGGGAGTGCCTCAGCAGGCTCTGAGTGTCCTCCATGAAGCCATGGAGCCCATTCTGGCCCACGGAGCCGTCATGGACAGAGGCCGTGCCCTGCTGCTGACGGCCCGCTGTCAGATGGCCGTGGCTGGGTTCAGGCCAAACGGACAAGGGCACGCAGGTAACAGCCCTGGCTCCTTGCCAAATACTGATCCCTATCTCACAATGTTTGCGGTGGTGCAGTTCCTTTTTAAACACCGTGCCTTGTTGTCTCCCTTCAGCTTTGGGTTTGGCGGTTCAGACGCTAGACGAGGCCGCCGCCTATTTCTCCATGTTGAACTGTAAGGAGCGGCTGCGGGACGTCCACTACCTGCAGGCTCAGCTCCACCGCTCGCTGGGACAAACCTCCCAGTGCAACAAATGTGCCATGCTCTTCCGCCTGCTGGACCAGGAGCTGCAGTCCCCAGCAGCACCAGTTTCCATGCGACTCTAACCGCTCACTCTCCTCTCTGCCTACAAACCATAGGTGTCTTGGCTGCTCAAAAGCATATGATTATGGACATAAAAAACCTGAAACCTTACCAAAAGCTGTATTACCTTATGATGTAAATCGCTCTACAGTAAGGGATTTTCTCACTCATTTGTTAACAGTAAATTGTATATGTAGAATAAATATACATTCTGATCTTTTTCATTGCATTGCCTCCCTGTCATGCAACAGTTCCTCTTAATTACTGAGTTGATCCACTGCCTGGTCACCACTAGATGGTGGTGAAGATCTGGCCTGTTTGCTGTCAGAATTACAGTATCTTCTCTATAAATATTTAGAACCAGAGGCAGTTGTTGACCTCTTTGCCTGCAGTGCCTGGATACTCAGGAAGCAGGATCATTTAAATAATCAAAAAGAATGGTGAATCTCCAGTGGATCCAGAATAGATCCTTTGTCTGTTTGCAGATGGTCAGACACAGAATTTGAATGATGGCCTGTGTTGATAATAAGTATAACAAGCTTGATAGCATCCACCACAGCAAAGGTGGCAGGTTGTCAGACATGAATGTCAGCAGACGGTGTAGTAGAACACGCCGAAAGTTTATCAGGGTCTGTCACGGCGGGGCTGATTTACCCACCGCTCTGTGATGAATGAGGGTAATATCACAGTTAGCCACAAGATGAATGTGTTTCAGTGGGTTGGATGATTCTTATTCTGCCAGAAGAATACTGATGAAGCAGGAATCCATTTTGGCGGAGGAGGAACATTTCCTTGAGTCATGATCACATTTATAATGTAATAGACCTGAGATGACATAACAGCAGATATCTGTATTCCACTTGAGTCTGACATAATATGTGAACTATTTTGGGTGATAACATTACATTCTGGTGGTCTGATGGGCCTGAAATCCATTACTCAAATGACTATTTTCTTGAAAATAAATGTCTTTAAAGTGTTTGGTAGGATATTATCAGTTAATGTGACTGAGTATATAAATCATTGTCAGTAAGTAGGATATTTTGTTCTATATGAGCCTTTAGTGTACATCATATGAACTTGTGTAGGGTAAACTAAAGCTGTCCTTTATATGGCTTTTGTTCATGGTGTCTATCGTCTTCATCCGTTGCAGTTATAGCTAACCTAGTTGCAATAGTATTTAGGTGTCACACTGCAAAAAGAAGTCATTAAATCAAGTTGAGTCTTGAAATCTTGCATTTCGTAAAACAAGTGACAAATATGCCAGTTGGAAGAGATAATTTCACTTGTTTCCAATACAAATCAACTTGTTTTGAGAGTTTTCTTGAATCAAGTGTCATTTTATTGATACTAGTGGAGTGAACTGCCCTATTCTGCTCTACATCATGATGTACTTGTTTCTCTAAAATTCCTGGAACAAGTGAAACTGCATTGGAAAGAAGTGGAATTATCTCACCCCACTGGCAGAGTTTTTCACTTGTATTCACTTGTGTACATTTACTTTATTCCTACAGCCCATGGCGGTGTTCATCCAGCAAAAGCTTTTATAAAACACAGTACTGGAACAGGTATTATCACTTGATCTAAATGCGTTTGACTTTGTTTCCATGCGAGCTCAGTTTGGTTAATGTTCCTCACACAAAAGCTTCTCTCTGCGGTCCGTGGGGGGTCTGAGAGGAACCCTCAGGGCCAGTTGACATTAACCAACTTCATCGTTTACCATCTGCTCCAGCCCTCTGAAAGTTCTGTTGGCTGAGTTTGAGTGCCAGTGTTTGGCTTCGTGTCACTTTGCTGCATAAACAGATAGATCATGGTGGTTCATAGGAAGAACCAGAGCAGCTCTGTGTAAATAAGACACAGGCAGTCACATGACGCGTTCTGCTTTCACTTGGCAAGGTGTTTGGTTGTTGTTTTGGCTGTTGGTTTTTGGCGCGGGGCCAAACAGTACCTGTATTTGCAAGTTTGCCTATGTGATGACAATCAAGAGTGGGTAGAGCGGGAGCGTCAGTTGACAGCTGAGGGGTCATCATGAGACACTAGATGGAGCGTGTGCTCATTAACAGCAATGAGTTGAACATATGCCATTTGGTAGATGCTCTTATCCAAAGAGCAGTGTCTGTGCCATGTTCTACCCATCATACTATACACGACCAGAAGGCTTTGTATTTGAATTTGATGCTGCCAGGTTACAAATCACTGCTGTCGTGTGAAAACCGATCTGAAGGAGTAGGCCTACATGGCTCTCTATGGGTTGAGAACATTCTACCATCCTTGGGCTTATAAACCCCCTTCAAACCCCATTGGACAAACTCAAAAAAGCATCGTCATCGAGCTGAAGACAAGGCTGCTTTTCTTCGCTCATTTTGGCGATCAAGGTTTTCACCCGACAGCAATGCTGGCACTCTTGCCGCTACTAAGTTATTCATAGCTGCTGAGAGAAAAAAACAGTGCATGTGGAGTGGAGGTATTTACTGTAGGCCCCAATTCACTAGACAATGAAAGTAAAGGAAGGTCATTTGCTTCAGGGATCCTGAGTTCTGCAAAGGTTTTGTAATTTCTCTGGCCTTGATCAACTTGAATTGTAATTTTCACAACTGTACCCTCACTGAAACTTTGGGTCATTCTATTTTTTTTACAGTACATAACCTCATTGAGCTTTATTGAACACAATACCATTGAACCCCTTGTTCAATGGTGCAACAATTGTCCTGACTTGGGGATAAGTGTGAGATGAGATGTATAATACATTTTTGCGCCCAATATTTCAGCAGGGAGGCAGTACAGAAATACCCAGAGGATGCACATGTAACAAAAATAACATCTTTGTTCAAAATGTTTAATAACAAGCATGGCAACAAGCATGGCATAAGAACAATGCATGTTTAGAAAAATATATCTGCAAATGTATTTTCAGAATACACTATACATTCACTGAACCTCTACTCGGTATTAAACATTTACAATTCAAATGTGTCTCTCACAACACTCTGCATCACAAAAAAAATGGAAGTAAGCAAAAGGACCAGAGTGACTGGGCCCTCGTCAACAGAATCTGAGACACGGTCAGAGTTTCCATTAAATCTGTAAAGTTCAGCATCAACTTTCATCAGGAGAAAGGTGTAGGCAGACATCTTGGTAGAACAGGCAGGCGACCTGAGGTGTCTTCATTTGTAATTCATATTCTATGACCAGTTAGGGTGTTTTACATGGTTAAGACATGAAAACACACCCTTTTTTTCCCAGACAAAATATCCAGTCATTCACATTCGGTTGACTGGATTTTTCTTTGGACAAAAACAAACATGGACAACCTACAACCACTCAGATTCTTCCCTAAAACATACTGATGAAACCTAAGAACATGTTTTTCTTATCATCACAGTATCATTTGCCTAATTGTTGGGGTGGTTTCTCTATCTCAATATCCATACAGCCTTATTTAGTTGTTTTTAATATGTTGGATACTATGTCATAAACAAACTGGGCTTAATATGTAGCAGAGGATTCGTCTCTATCACTACAGTTTTGGGCCACTGGTTTATGTATCCAAATGGTAAAGACTGATGCATTCTCCAGTCCTCAAAACATCATAACCAATAACCAATAATGATGATCTCTTGATACAGGAGTCAAAATGCCACAATCATAGGTGCAATCTCCTTTCTTTTTCTTTTTCTTTTTTAAACACAAAAAAATAAATAATTCCAAGAAAAGCAGAAATGCTGAATATTTGGTTTGAATGTCAGAGGTATTGAAACGGAGTGAGTCATTTTCCACGATTGAGTCAATTAAGCTCAAAGAAAGAGAAGTGGCTGTGTCTCCATAGCTTAGACGTTGCTGGTGTGTCTCCATCGCAGACACGCGCTGTATCTCTGTCCGTGTGTCTTTGAGGAGTCCGTCCAGGCCGAGCGGCCCTCAGTACCCGGCCGGATAGCCTCCTTTCCTGGGGTCGGACTCGGCGCAGAGGCGCTCTCCCTGCCGCACCACCGCCTGCACCACCGAGTCTGGAGTGGGCAGAAGCTCCGTCACGTGGTTCTTCTGGGCCAGGCCGTCCAGGACGCTCTGCCACGCCATCATCATCAGAGTTATCATCATCGCTATCATCATCCTCATCATTATCATCATCATCAACATCATCACTATCATCGTCACCATCATCATTATCATCATCAACATCATCATCAACCTCATAATGTTTATCATCCTTAACATCAGCGTCACACACACACACATACACACACACACACACTTAAAGGGGCAATAAGAATTTTTACTGCCCCCATAACAAACATTTACCATAATATATCTGCAAGGGGTTGATCAATACCAATGACTCAACGATTTTCTTGCCAGGTGCTGACAAGTTCTATCACACAATGAGATAGAGATCATTCCTACTGGTCAACAATAGAGGTCGATAAAGTTCATAGATTACTTAATGCCCCTTTAATCCTGTTATTCATACAATATTCTATATACACTCATCATATGCTCCACATGTAGCTTTGCATGCAGTATAAGTGTCTGTGTGTGTGCGACATACCTTTTCAAAGCCCTGCTCCGCCACTGTCATGTTTGGGTTGAGCTGATTGTGAACCCGAGGCTCTGTCACGGCTTTCTTTAGGTCGTAGTTGAAGAACAAGGAGTTGAGGATGACCTGTGTTCAGCAGGAGAGTGTGAGACATGTTGCATCAGAGAAGTGTGCGTGAGTCTCTGCAGCGTGGAGATGCATGTGAATGGGGCAGACTTACTAAGGCAGTGGCTGTGGTGATTTTTGTTCCTCCAGAGGCTCCTACCACCATTTTCACTCTGTTGTCTTTGTCAAAGATGATAGTAGGGCACATGGAAGAGAGCGGCCTCTTGCCTACAACAGATTAACAGAATGTGGCTATGGCTGTTTTATGAATAAATGCTTTATTGTTATATTTTGTTTTACAGGTGCTACATGCAGCATCAGTTTTGAGACAGTAGTATAATTACAGTAAACAAACAAGACCATCGCTGAGTAGATTGGCAGTTTCTACTGGCCTCTACACTGCATTTTAGGCCAGGTCTGGAGGGAAATCTGCTGGATTGCTTTATGGCACAAAGCAGGGAGACGGCAGATGGTGGATTGAAGTGAAAAGCCAATGGAAAAAGCACTTCCAACATGTTTATCCTCTTCAGTAAAGCCAAGGAGAAAACAAACGCATGCAGGGCGATGTCAGGGTGGGGGGACAAGTAACAACATTCTTTTTGTCACAGGAAGCAACAGGTTTTATGAGAAATGTAGTCTTAATTTTGAGACACTAGCACTAACAATGCTACTGGCATGAGATAGAGGCCACCAATCATCTCCACCATGGTCTCATTTTATTACAGTAATTATATCATAGTTAATTTGTTGTCAATATGTTATATTGACGTTTAAAACTGCAACACATAGCACCGTTAAAGTCTGTGTCAGTCTGTTTGATCTATCAATATTGTGCTGCTCATGACACTATGAACTTCCCTATTAGGAATTAAGTATCTATCAATCCACTCATCAGCCCATCCATCCATCCATCAATCAATCAAGCTCAGTGTCCAGAAGTTATAGCCCAAACTGTTCGATTAAGACATCAGTGTGTGCAGCATGACAGTCCAGCGCGGCCACACCTGGTTGGATGAAGTTGTTGGGGGAGGGAGGGATCCCAAAACCATTGGTCATGTGTGGGGAGCTGAAGTCATCCATCTCATCGTTGAAAATGATGCCAGTCGATCTGGACATGACTTTGGAACCAAAGCTGAGGAGGTAGAACGGGATTTAGTCATGATGAGTGAGTGATACAATCTGGATTGGATGTAAAAGTCAGTGAAGGTTAGTGGTAAAACTGTGTTCACTGGATAGTTACATTGTATCTCACCACTGTCAGGCAACAACCCAGTCATTACACTGTTTTTGTTTGAAATGAAAAGTAGCCCTACATGACAATTTATGGCTTGAGCAAGTTTTATGACCCAGGGCAGAAGAAAGACATTCAAAATCCATTATATAGTTTCAAGAAACGCACTAGCATTAATCTGAAAGAAAGGCTGTTTTTCAAATGAAAACTTGACTTCTTGGACACACTGACAGTGATTTGATATATTAGGTCTGTCTGTTGGACAAACTGCCCTGCGTGTTTGGACCTGCAGGAATCTTACTACAGATTGATGGTGCTGGTGGCCGCCACGGCGCTTCCATCCTCAGCGATGACGGACAGGTGAGCCGTCCCGTGGTTGTCTGGGACAAAATACTCTGGCTCGTAGTAGCTGTCTGGGTGGGTGGTGTCGTCCGTAATTTTACTCCTGATGCCGTCAGCAAAGTAGTCTGAGGTCATGTTGTGGATGAGCTGAGGAGAACAAAGCAATCAGTCACAGCGGGACTTCCTGAATGTTTGCCTGGAAGATCATGAAGCAGCAGAGCACCTATCCTTACCGCGTAATGATGTAGAAAACACTACCTGAATTTTAAATCGGTGTTGTTTGTATTCAACAATGCTTAGTAAATGGAAAGTAATGCTCTCCCCATGCCGCCTGCCAACAAGGCTTGCCCTTGAGCAAGGCACTTAACCCCGGCCTGCCCCAGTGAAGCGGCTCAGCAGCCAGCAGCAGACGGCTGCGGTCTCGCTGGGCGGCTCCCAGGTGGGGCTGTGTGCAGCTGTAGGAGTGTTGCTGAAAATCAGCACGGACGCTCATAAATAAAGGTTTGAATGATGCTAATTAAAAAATAAAATGAAGGCTCTTACATCGGTGATATTGAGATAACGTGGGTCCCCCAGTCTGCTCCTCTTGGCATAAGCAAACCGAAAAGCCTCTACGATGCGGTGGTATGTCAAGGTCCTTTTCTCTGATGTGGAGACACTTGTGCCTGTGAAGTTGTACCCTGCAAAATACCCACAGGAAATATGTCTAAAGTCTATGAGGAATCACATTTGCTTCTTGCGCTAATCAGGTAATTACATTTCTCCATCATTGTGCCAAAAAGCCTATTCCAGACCCTGTCATTGCGGTGGCAGGTCATTAACTATCACTCTAAATCCTCTCGCAAGCCAAATAACAACATGAACCCTTCCAGCAGATATCCGTGATATGAATCAGCAGGAACGTGTTCAATTTAAGCTGATCTTTAATTTGAAATAAATGATGCCTCTTTTTTTTTTTTTTTTGTTTGTTAAAAGCATGACTGAAGATTCTCTGCCCGAACAGACGGTGTGTTCATGGTGAATTAACTTTGGCAAGCACGGCCGAGTCGGGGTTCTGTATTGTGGTTCCAGAATAGGCGGAGGAACATCCCAGGGAGGACCTGGGGAAACCTGACATCCTTTCTTCTGCATGGCTGCACAAGCACTTGGCCAGGCTGCTCACCATCCACTATGTTGAGTATGAGTGCCAGCACTGGGCCACTGGAGGGGGCGTCTGGGATATACATGGTGTATTCCCCAACGTTCAGCTTCAGGGGATTCTCATTCAGCAGAGGCTGGTACTCCAACAAGTCCTCTAAGGTGATAATCCCACCTGGAAGGAGCACACAAGTGTAAGAATAAACCTAATATGGGAAATGATGGTCATATTATCAAATGCCATTTACTGGTCTTTGTATCATGTTTATATAATGCCTTAGTTTGAGTTTTGTGATGTGCAGTATGGTTCAGAAGTCATTCACCAATCATTCATTCATGTATTTATGCAGAAATCAGTAAACAAGAAGAAGACCTGCTGCCTGGATGTCTTCTACGATGCTCTGTGCCATCGTCCCGTTATAAAACACATCAGGCCCCTCCTCTGCTATTCTTTGGTATGTGTCGGCTAGTTTGGGAAATCTAACAATATCATTTTCCTTCAGGATGTTTTTTTGAGAATCACAGAACACTTCACTGGAACAGAGGAACAAGAGCAGAGGGAAGCAATTAAATTCCAATAGTGTTCATGTCTGGAGAATATGAAGATTAGCAGCAACTCTGTTTTATCTAATAATTTGTGCAGGAATCACAAGAGGTATGATGTGTGTATTCAAGTTATATAATTGGAGAATGCAGCAGAATAAGGGAAGCAATTTCTTAAGTGTTATTTATACAAGCTGCAATTTTTACAATGCAGAAAAAACTTGGGAACATGTTTAGATTTTAAATAGAAGTTGCTGCACTTAAATTTAGCTTGTGCTTTCTTTCGTTAATGTTCTATTCTCACCACATGTTGGCATCTCCTTGAATGGACTCTTTGCTCTTGAAGATGGCGTGAGCCAAGGCCTTTCCTATAGGGAAGCCATCGCGAGCCAAGGCGATGCTCGGCTCAAACAGCTCCTTCCATGGCAGCCTGCCATGTCTCTTGTGTGCCATCTCGTAACCACGGATCTCCCCAGGAATGGCTATGGACAATCCACCTGTCATGCAGAAACAGCACTACTGATATTTGAATTTCACAAGCTCTCTCTGCCCCTTGTCTGACTCAAGGACCGGCATGCTAAGAGGCACCCAGGCTGGGACAAGAGGCTCTGAGGCATTCAGATTTGCTGTTTTATTATTGTACTGTGCCCTGTATAACCAGCAGAGGGTACAAGGGAAAATATTGTAAGGTTGTTAAGGATGATGGAACATCCAAGAGGCGGCCTGGATGTCTTTGAAACCAGAATATATTATCCTCTAAATCCTTCTCTAGCACTGATGCCACAATAGAGTTACTGGTATTACAGTAGCTGCTTCAATATTACAATGTGGCGTTATGTCAGATCTGTGTCGAATGAAACCTCATCTCCCCTGCGCCTGGGAAATACTCCAACACAGTGCAGCCAGTCAGTACCTTTACGAGAGAGCTGGGTGTTGTTGCCAAACATGTCTTCAGTGGCGTTCATGGGCGCCGTCTCCCTCGCATCGATGGTTTCAACCTTCCCTGTTGAGCAGGGAGCGGGGACAGATTGATGAGGGGGGGTTTGGCTCGGGTAATTACATTAGGAAGCTGTGACACAGACACACGCTCACCTGTGGAAGCGTTATAGATGACAAAGAAGAGCCCCCCTCCGATGCCCATGCTGTGAGCGTTCAGGAGTCCAACGCAGAGCAAGGCGGCGATGGAGGCATCCACAGCTGAGCCATTCTTCTTCAGAATGTCCCTGAGAGCACAAACACACACACACACACGTTACAGAACACAGGGAGGAGGGAGCGTATGCCTCTCCGAAGTGTTTCAG
Source organism: Centroberyx affinis (assembly GCF_046629955.1). Taxonomy (NCBI): domain Eukaryota; kingdom Metazoa; phylum Chordata; class Actinopteri; order Beryciformes; family Berycidae; genus Centroberyx; species Centroberyx affinis. The sequence goes on along the minus strand of NW_027279261.1, from coordinate 178,292 downwards.
CCTCTTGACGCACGACTCACCTCCCCACTTCTGAACACGTTCCCGCATCGGCAGCCACGGCAGCCTTGGAGTAGAAGTGGTCCGCAGGGGGGGTGGTGCTCTTCTTCCCAAAGCCCATGAACACCCCGAGGAACAGGCCCACTGCAGCCACCAGCAGGACCACCAGCCCAGCCACCAGGGACTTCCTGACCATTTTCCTGCCCGGGAAATTCAACACGCCGTACAGTCAGACAGGATCCCGAACACCTACGCTACGGCTTCAGAGACGAGTGGCAGGCAGCAGCAGAACGTTCTGCCTCCTCCACTTCCAGACGCCTCCTAGCATCATTTTCACTGTGGTCACCTGAATCATCACATGAATCAACATGTGCTCTAGCCGTGTCATTATGTTGTTTTTTTTCTCAAGAAAGGAGAGCAGGTAGTCGACTCGCCTTAATGTTTTTTATGTGCCTGGACAGTGGGAAGGTAGAGGACAGGAGAGGACAAAGGAGAGCGTCAGCAGTAATGCCATGGTGGTTATTATGTCCAGCGTCAGTCACAGGTGGTCTAACATTGTGCGTCATCTATGGCTTTCAGCTGCTAGTTAGCTCAGATGACACGCTGTGATGATGTGGTGCCTAATGTCCATGAGCAAAATCTATCTGGATGATAAGCATATGTTTAATTTGCAAATGTTTATGACACTCCTGAAGAGATCTGAAATGCCAAATCATCACGACAGCTTGAATCTAATTACTATTATGAGGAGTTAATTTCCATAACACTGTATGTCCAATTTGGAGGGAAAAATCATTACCTGGACTTTATCGTTCAATAGCTCTAACATATTTTATTTATTTATATATTTCTATTTATTTAATTATATAACTAGGTAAGTGCCATCGAGATTAAAAGTCTCTTTTTTGCTGGCATCTTGACCTGGGAGACCTTGACAAGGCAGCAGCGGTACAGAAAGTTACAGACAGAAAAAGCAAAGACAAGGACAAGGAGAGAGAAGGAAGGAAAGACACAGAGGGAGAGAGAGAGAGGGAGGGAGAGAGAGAGAGAGAGAGAGAGAGAGAGAGAGAGAGAGAGAGAAAGAGCGGCAGCGAGGGCAGAGATCATGAAGATTTTCTTCCAGAAACTCTGTTGGAGCTGTTGAGACTGTCAGCAATGAATTCTGGGACTTCAGACTATACTGAGCTCCACATTTCTGACTAACAGACATATAAGTACCCAGAAAGCTTTCCCAGAATATCCTGATAGAGCATCCATCCATAAAATTGTTGGCATTTTGTCACCAGAGGACTTAAGTTACCCTCTATTCCTTAAAAAAAAAATCCTATAATTTTGTCCTATCCATCATTTTGTAAAAGTAGATACCACTCTTTTCAAATAGTGGATATCTCGTGTTGGAATTGAAACTCTCGAGTTTGTCTTTCTAATCCTCTGTAACCTTCCACTCCGTTGTGATATGCATCTGGCAGGCTTGCCAAAGTGAAGGTGAGGGTGATCTGTTTACAGATGCAGGTGGTGTTCTGCCCTGGCTCGGGGCTGTGTGATTGGCTGAGCCGGCAGCGGTGCCACGCACAGGAGCGGTGTCACAGTCTATTTGGCTTATTCTGCCGGCGTCCTCAGACCGATTGAGATGCCTGAGCCTTCACCCGGCAGCGCGGGCCCAAGCTGGCAGCATTAGTGACAGGAGCGTCTCAACAGCAAATACCCCTCTGTGTTACCTCAGCTAATCCACCATGCACTCCTGTTGCTGGGCCACACTGATAAAGCACCGGCGCAGGAGCCTGTGGGCCGCTGCTGCTGCTGCTGCTGCTGCTGCGATCCTGTCTAAATCTAATCACTGCTATCCTGCTCTGGATCTCCCAGGTTCACAGCTGCCCCAAGGAGCTGGAGCTTATTTAATGGACAGAGCTGATTTATACTAGCGGAAGAGGACAATTATATATCTGTTTGTTGCAGATCACACAGGCCTTGCTTTGGCTTTACAGAGGGAGACCTGTCTGTGGCTGTACGCTCAGCAACAAATCACATCATAGACTAATGCTGTTCCGCGGTGAGAGGTGAACCCACATGAACGCTTAGAGTAGAGAGATGACCACTATGAAGTAAGAGGTGACATCATGTGTTTTTCTTACTGGGTGACTGCAGTCCTTTAACGATAGGGCTCCACAAACAGGCTCTGTCTCGGACTTGTGTATGTGTTACAAATATAAGCTGGAAATTCAACTTCTCATTTCTCCGCTCAAGCAGATATGGATGGATGGATGGATGGATGGATGGATGGACTCATTCAGTATGGATCAATGGGCGTAGCGGGGCACAAACACTGCCAAGGCTTGACGTTTGATTCTCACTGGTGCCACGCATACTAATAATGCACTCATGGCACTGCAAGATGCTTTGGATCAAATGCCATGTGTTTACTTCAAAGCACCAACTCCAAGAGTGTTGTGCACATGAAAGATTTTCCCTTTGTGTGGATTTCAAGAGGTCTAATGAAAAGATAACAGCAGAGAACAACAGAAGAACAATTAAGTTTGAGAGTCAATTTAGCATGTGTTGTGAAAATGAGTTATTTGATCGACATTGCTTGGAATCAAGTTGTTACAAGCTGTGACATTACCAATGAGTCACTTGGTGATGGTACATGAAATTAAGGAGACCAGTCAATCATCATCACCTCAAGGAAAATATGGTAATACAGTTGGCCAGGCCCAAGGAGGCCATCCAGAGGAGGGATATATTTATTAAGAGAGCAAGATCAACCAAAATATGAATCGTTTTGTTAAAATTGTATCCCAAGGAACCCCTTCTGAGAAGATTTTTGTTGTTAGATAGTTTTAACGCATTATATACTGTAAGTGGGAATGGGGCAGTGAAACCTCTGATCCAAATATTCCTTTCTCATCTCTCCCAACATGCTAATCTCTCCTGAATGAAATAATAGTGACATTAAACTATTCCTCATTTTGCTGGGGGACTTATAAGACACATAGCATACTGATCCATATGACACCATGGCACATTGGGTTGTGGATGTTCTTCAAAAAATTACAAAGATTTTGTGGACTTGTGCAATGGCTATATTGGCTCCAAGGTTGCCAAAAGAAAAACACATGTTTATATGAGGCCAATGGTACTATTTGTATGGGAGAGCACAACTGAGAATCAGCTCTAAAGACCAAGGGTAAATGTGACCAATACATAAGATAACTGACCTAGATAAAAATGCTTCAAACTCCCGAAATACAAAGTCACTCTGAAACAAACATGATCTGACAGGTCGCGCACAGACTGCGCTTGTCGCACGGTCGCCTAAAGAAAAGGCATTAAACACAACCTTGACACGCTTTATTCTTTTATTCTCTCTTGTCGCTGCACAGAGGGAAAAAAAATTCAAGCCTGGGAGGAGAGACGCGCAACGGGCGCAGGATGCTGGGATTGGTCGGACGCTCCACGTTGCACAAACCTAAACAGCAGCGTAAAAAAAAAAGCAGGGACGGCCGGAGGATGAGGCAACCGGAGCATCCTCATCATCCGAGGCAGGCGCACGTAGCCCACGGTGGGGAATCAAAATAGCAGTGTGTGACGGGCGCATCAGAGAACGGCGATAAATTAGACAGTCGAGGGATATTCTTGTGTCTCTTCTGGATCGTCTTTTCTGATCGTGGCAAACGCAGCTCGGGGTTGCAGCCAGACGGCACGGCGTTGTTTTCAACCAGGAGCATCCGCTGCCCAGAATTGTGGCTGATCATGGGTTCGTCCTTTTATTAACATTGTTGAAGCTGCAACAACAACAACAAAAATTAAGCCTGCATCTCTAGAAAATAACATGGGTTCCAGGCTGAGCAGACAGAGCAGTCTGGACAATGAGAATTTTTCCAAAAAGCGACGCAAGCATCTAGATAGCACAGGAGAGAGCGACAGGGGCAGTCGGGGCGGCGGGGACTTTCTGTTTGCACTGATGCTGAAATCAGACAAACTGCCTGGGATGCTGCGGAGGACCAACCACAGCCCGTACATGCGGCGAGTGGCGTGGATCAAAGAGATACAGAAGCTACTCCGCGACCGCAGGATAGAGCAGGCGACCGACGTGCTCAAATTACTGAGGAAGGTAAGGAGAAACTACAGCAGGTTGCGTCCTTGGCCTCGGTGCGCACTGCAAGTCAGACTTGTTTACCCATACGTTACTGGGTTGCATTTAGACGCCTGCTTGGATCACGTGATGCAGCTATACATCCTTCATGTGCATCCCATAGCAACAGATGGGAAATTGAAGCAAGCAGGGAGTGTTATGTGTGGATGAGACCCGGTTTGATTTGACTTGTTGTGTTGGTCCAGGTCAGCTGCTGTCCTGCCAGCCAACAGGTGCCTCTGCTGCAGGCTCCTCTCTGCACCATAGCTCCATATGCTCTGACCTTTGACCCTAACCCAGCTTGCCCGGCTCACCTCATCCCTCATTTTGCCTCTGGGTGTCTCCGCATGACCCCGCCGCTTCCACCGTCCCTCCCAAAAGTATTTTTTTTTTTTTTTAGAGAAAGTAGGCCATTCACAGAGCGATGCACCTATGACACATTGTTTCAGCAGCAGGCACAGTGTGACTCACCCGAGTTCACTCTCTCCCTGGGTATAACTGTGGTTTTATGTTGGCATTTAATTCGAAAAAGGATAATCTGCGCATTAAATTGTGGAAATTGTCAAATTGTGCCCAGTATTTCATTGCTTTCTGTCAAATTTCATTGTTTTTAGATTGGATCTGGACATTCCCTCTGGCTCCCTCTCCATCATCCTCTCTACATCTCTGCTTTTATCCTCCTCTGTGGTCAGAGTCTCACCTCTCCCTAGGCTGTCTAACGCTCCCATTAGAGCAACCTGCCCCCCCACCCCCCACCCCCTCCACCCCTCTCTAGTCCTAATGTCTCTTTCTCTGTAATGGACCTGTGCTCCAGCAGCAACACTGTGAGCCCCAGACTCCTGTATTTCACAATACAAAATGATTCCGCGTCATAAGGATTTATTAACTCTCACTTTCTTGAACAGGAAGTCCACAAAATTTAAAATCCAGATAGCTGTGATGCTTGTATTGTTGTAACAGAAATATCTTTTCATATTTGCTCATGCATATCGCTGTCATGTGAAAACCTTGTAACTCCAGTTTCAGTGATTTTCCTGTTTTCACTTCAGCTGAAGGATTACATGCTCCTCCATGGGTTGAGCAAATCCTCCAACCTCTTTGGCTTATGAAAGCCTTTCAAAACCAATTGGATAACGTGAAAAATGCATTGTCATCAAGCTAAAAGCAAGGCTGTCCTTCTGACATTTTGGAGATACAAGGTTTTCACCCAACAGCAACAATATGCAGTTACAGGTAGCTAATCTAATATGTGTGTGATATGGAGTATTACACAAGGTTCAGCTCATATACGGTGTAAATTATGCATTGATTTCTGTTTTCTCTCATCAGTGTTGGATTTCACTGCGAGGGGATTTATTTTTAAAGCATTTCAGTGCCTGCAATGGGATTTGCAGTATTATAACATACATAATAGAATATGTAGGTGTATTAAAGCTGTGACAGCAGCTGTGGCGGTCTCATTTGTTTGCCGGCTCTTAGGCTCCCCTCTCTCCTTTAGTTGTCGGCCAATCCAATGTTAATTACTTTGAAGACTTGACAGAGGAGAGCGTGGAACCTCCTTAATCAAGCCAAGGAGATAAACTGAGCGGCCTAGGCTGCACGACAGCCACATCACAGGGGAGCGGGGCTCGCTTCTTCCAAATGAGCTCCACTTTTATTAAATAAGCCTTTACTTTATCATTACTCCCAGCATCGCAAGTAGGCAGATGTCTCAGACATTCTATTCTGGTATCTATCTCCATTTAAAAGGAGTTCAACACAGAGTTCAGTTAATTGGCGTGTTACAATGTGGCAGTATCTTCAGCTGAGCTCTGCTACAGATATGAAAGGACACTGAGCTTTGCCGCAGATAGGAAAGGGACTCATGTCTTCATGCCGTGCTCGCACACAAGAATTGATCATGTCTAAACTCAGAAGTGAGTTATTTTTATACCTTGCCTCTCAGAAGGAGAGAAGCAGCTTCTCCCCCGCCTTGGGTTGAGTCTGTGTTTACTGTTGCCCTTGTTAAAAGGGTAGCCAGTAATGTGGAGCTGCCAGCCTCCCACTCAAACTGTCTATTACAATCAATGCCGATTGTGTTCTGAGTAAATGTATGTGTCTGAGTGTCTGAGTGTGTGTGTGTGTGTGTGTGTGTGTGCAGGTGCGTGCGTGTGTGTATGCATCCGTGTCTCACAGGCTTTCTACTCTCATTAAAGTTGCATGGGCTGCATGAGTGCTTGACCCTGTCATCATGGTTTGCCTCATTAGGACCTTCAGGATGGAAGGTGTTGATTCAGATCCATGTGATGAAGGCAGACAGGGGGAAAGAGCGTACTGTACTTCTCAGTTCAATACACACAGCTGCATCGCTCACTGTTCGTCTTCTCATTATACTCAAAAGGTCATCGGAAGTCTTCCCCTTTTCTAGCTGCTTTGATTCGTGTTTATTGCGGACCACATTTGACTCATCATGTCCTAATGCAACCCGCCATGACGGCTGTCAATTCTGACCCGTTTATAGAATATTTATGTGGCGCACAGATGTTTTAATCACATTTACTGAAACTCTAACCTTTTAAAATGCCACTGTCTTCTTTTATGAGGGAGAAAGAATCATCCACAGTGATAAAGGGTCTAGAGATTCCTTTTTTTCCCCCAAAATAACATACAGCATTGGGAATATATCCTGGCTGCAGGTTGAAAACCTTGTATCTCCAAAATGTCAGCTTTCCCAGAAAAACAGGCTTGTTTATAGCTTGACCACCATTCATTTTTGAGTTTTTCCAGTGGAGTTTTGAATAGAACATTTCATTTCATTTATTTATGTGGCTCAAGACCATGATGACAAACAAAGATGGCAGAATGCATGTAATCCTTCAGTTGTAGTGAAAAAAAAATGACAATCACTAAAATTTGATTTCTGAGGTTTTCACATGACAACAGCGATATCAGTCGGGAGCAGTCTTGTTTATGCGCACGCACTGTGGCATGTTGGGAAATTCTCTGTGGCTCAGTGCCATAGAGGGGAGATTATGTATGCCAAAAGACCTAGTTCCTACTGCAACTCCCCCTAGATTTCACTTTCCTTCTGTAGATAAAAGCTCTTGTCTCCTTTAATGAATATTTAAAACAAAACACTTCTTTTATCTCTCCATTTTGAATCGCATTGCCCTTGACACTGCATGGACCTGTTTTCATAAGTATTGCAGTTGTGTTTTTTCTTTAGGTCCAAAGCCATGCTGCTAGATATTTAAATCTTTAGCATAATTCACAACTGTGATTCTGATTCTCCTCATCTTGTCTGGTTTGGTAGGATCTGGGCTTGGAAGGCACCTCGCTCAATGACATCTTATACAAGAACGCCGCCTTCCTCAACCTGGTGGACCCAATCTCCCATGAGCTGCTGCTCAGCTTGGCCCGGGAGATGCAGTGCCCGAAGAAGGTCAGCCTTCCACACCACTCACTTCACTGTGCTTTCCCTTCTCACACAGAAGAAATCAAGCTTTATGTTAGTATTCTGCAAATGTAGGCATTTTCCTAAAAAATATCCCCCAGATGGTTTTCTGTTGTTCTATGAGTTCTCAGTAATGAGTTCTCAAGATCAATGAAAATGCAATCTGAGGATGTCATCGACTTGCATTGCTTCAGACGGTTGAAAGAAATCTTGCAGACAGACGTTTTCCTGCTAAGCATCTAGAATTATGAAGCACATTTTAGCCAGTTGATATGGATCCTGGAAAATGACTGCTCATAACGCTTTCTTTCAACCAGTGCAGTTTGTTGATTTTGTAGGAGTCATAACTGAAAAGTCATGAAACAACAGGAAAATTTTTCAGGAAATTGTTTACTTCTGCAAAATAACAATTTGGAATGTTAAGCCTCGGGGAATCAAGCGAGCGAGCACCGTAAATAGAGAGAGTCGTGTTTTATGCACACGGAGAGGAATTCATAAATCATTGTGTGTCTTAACCTCTAACAGTGAAATGATTAATTATTTTGATGTAGGCAATGGCTACCAAAAGCGACAACATAACAAACATGACTAATGAGCAGAACTGAGTTTACCAGTGGCTGTGCTGAGTCTCACCTCACCTCTGCTCTTCCTGTGTGTTTCCCACTGATGCACACTGCATGTGATTAGATTTTCTTGCTCCGGCAAGGCACCTAAATTGTGTTTTGTTCAGGAATAGCTCAAGGCGTCGGAGATAATAACAAGCCTTTGTCCTGTTTGTGTTAAGGATCTTGCGGTTGCCCGTTGATAACCGCTGAAGTTTCGGGAAACAGAGAAAACTACTGTTATGACCAGCGACCAAAACCTAGATAAGGCAACTGCAGTGTGAAACAATGAGATGTAGGGATTTGTGCACAGAATGTATCTTCTTCCAAGAGAGACAGCACACAGAAAGTCTCATATTGAAAGATGCTGCTTCGTTATTGTTTGCCGCTTTACTAATCCATACTTTCTGGCATTTGCTACAGGACACAGACACCATAAAGTCCTCTGATAAGATTTGCCGACAGCTGATCTACCACCTGACCCCGCACTCCAAGTGGCTGAGGCAGAGCATGTCCAGACGGAAATCCCAAGCCTGGTAAGCCCTTCTGTCCAGACACCCAGTCCGTAATAAATCTGCCGCTCCGCACAACAGAAGACGGCGCTCGGCCTCATGTAGCGCCGCTCGGATTTCCATCTTCGGAGCTGACATTGAACTAGGACAGAGCTGGCCACAGGCTGACCTGACGGGAACGCCATGGTAACCACAGCTGTCAATCATCCTTCTGTTAAGTGCTCAGGTCCGTGCAGGGGATGTGCACCGCCACTGGCCACTCTTCAAAAGTGGCACAGCAACAAATGTGTCCATCTGGTTATTTTTAAGAGGGTCACGTTAAAAAAAAAAAAAATTCCTCTTGTTTCGATGAAAGCATTTTCTTAGAATGAATTGCTTTTGATGTGCAAATGATGAATGCGGAATTAGCTTGTGTGCAAGCTTGTGCGCCTAGGTGTTGTCTGGTAATCCTATTCATGAAAAGAAACAGGATATCACGAGGCTTGTTAATGTAATCGCTTATTCTACAGATGGATAGACAGTGCGCATAATGCATTCATTTTCTGGAGATGAGAATAATCTCGGAGTGGGAAAAGCAGGACAATGCGAACGCAGCGAGAGGAGACAGATTCATTACGACTTAGTGGTCGGTATCAACGTGGAGAATCAGAGAAAAGGGAATACATATTCACACGGATCAGACGCTTCACTGTCTCCCCGCACGAGCGAGCGTTTGTTGTGCCTGTGGACATTTAATTCAGCCCAAAAGAGGAGAGACACTGGATTTAACAGACACTGACAGCAGCTCTGAGAATGTGCAGATATATACCATCGCTGAATTCCTAGCTGAAGGGCTTCGTTTTACTTAGTCATGTTGTTGGCTTCATAAAACCTGCAGAGAGAGAGACGGTCTGACACTGGCTGAGACAGCAGGAGCAACATTAATCATTAAAGCAAAAGATCCACCCTAAAACAGAATTTGAATACAGTGTGTTGCCACTGACAGCTTCAGCTGTGTACATGAACAACTCCCTGTCAGAGCTGGAAACAAAAAAGACCGGTGACACTTACTTCTCCATTGACTATGAGTGGGAGATTGACTTAGTGGGAACTGACAGTGAGTTTCCAGACAGGCTGATGCATTTTCTGGTTTAGAAGTGTTAGAACTATGAAATAATGTCTGAGTTGTCTGAGTGCAAAGTCAAGCTCCCATTCATTGTCAATGGAGAGCAGCTCCAGAAAGTTTCTCTTGGTTACAGCTCAGATTAAAGTGACGGTCCTGTGGATTCTGTGGAGTTTCAGGAGAAAGCTGTTCGTGTTAATAAATATGAATCGAATTGTCCAAGATAATAGGAATAGCATGTCATAAATAATGTTTTAGGGTGGATTTTACCTCCGTTTAACTTCCGCCCTTGTTCGGCTGCAGGCGGACTACTCTCCTCCGTCTAAAAATGCCTCCGTCTCACCTCTCTAAGGTTTCCCTGTACTCAGAGGAAACAGAAACGTCTCTGTCCTTCTAATGCCACTGGATTGTTCATCCCGTCATTATCCAGCATTAGCACTGCACACTGGTCGCTCTAAATACTGTATACACATTTTGGACTTGAATGCCGCGCTGAATTAATGTCTGAAGCTCACTAATCTCGCTAATCTATCTAACTAGTTTATTTGGGTTTTAGCTAGGAACGGTTATTTCTTTTTTCCCCCACTCCTAATGAAATCAGGAGAGCTTGACAATGGGCTGATGGGAGCGACGACCCAGAATGTCGTTGAGTCGCTCTCACCTTAAGGGTAAGTTCATGTGAGCGTAAAAATTGCCAACATTACCATTCTGTGACCTTTCTCTCTCTTTGATTTTCACACAAATGTCCTCCTGTTATATCTGCAGTATTGGACCTGATAATCACCTGTTTCCTTTGTCACTGAGTGTCATCGCTCACATTCAACTAGAAATAGGCCTATTGAGCATAAAACTGCCAAAACTACCATTCAGTGACCATTCCCTCTACTTTTCACACCACTTTCCTCTCATATATCCACCTTCATTGAAACTTTTCTGTGTTCTTATCTCTTTGTTAGCACTCAAATTTGCTAATAAATATTGAGCAGACTACAGCCCATGTCTGTTAAATCTTCCTAAGGGGGCCATCAGTCACTTCTATTGATAGCTTCGGCTAAAAGCTCCGCTCTGCCAGGAAAATACACAATAAGGCACGATAACAATTTACCCAGACCTTCCACTAATGCTGTCCTACACTCAGTGCATACTCTACTTAGAAATGTCATGCTTTAAGGCAGAAATGCCTTAAAAATATTCAGAAAAAAATGAGGGAAGCCTCACCGAGCAATCTGATTAGATATTCATCTCCTCTTCCTCCAGTCTTTCTCTTCACCCATGAGAGGGCTGAAATGAATAATAGAGCAAAGCTTAAACGTTAATGACTCCGCAAAAACAAAATGGTGCGAGCAGCGCAATAATAGCCCCGGGGACAGTTAAGGAGAAAATGGACTCCTGGAAGATACTTATTTAAAGTTGGATTGAAATGGGATTCATTATGACAGCTATTGTTATCCAGCTGCTTACTAACACATGCACAATTTACAAAGTATTCATTTCATAGTTTTTGTTTTGCCGTTGTTCATTTTTGCATAGCCTATGTATATTTTTACCTCAATTCAATAGCAACAACTAACCCTTCCAATATGAATATTTATGTGAAGAAGTCACAACAGGGATTTGATTTGCTGTTCACTCTCTCTGAATTCAAATGCTGCCACATTATGTTAAATCAATGACACACGGAGACTGATGATCCGTACCTGGAGACGAGGGACACACTTTGTTTCCCCGGTGTTTAAGTGGGAATACTTAATAGATGACTTAAGTACATAATGTGTATTTAATAGATGACTTCCTTATGTAATGGACATTTAATAGATGACTTTAAGTAATGGATATTTAATAGATTACTTGGTTATGCTATGCATGTAGTTTGGTTAGCATCATTTATTACAAAAATGTTGAATACCATTTGCATTATTACATTTTTCCTGTACTGATTTCACTTTTATATTTAGTGTGGTGCATAGAGGGATTACTTCTCCTCAGCCATCTGCTTTGGCCCTCTATTTGGCAAGATGTATGAAGTACATTCAGTACCAAACAGCACAGCCTATTTGTGCTCATAGCAGTTCTGTATTCTGCATGTGGCCAAGTAAGCCACACCTCTGAACCGCCAAAGAAACCACATTAGCTGATTCCTTTTTAAGCTCTTCTATTTTTTTATCTCTCTGATCTATAAATTAGTCTTCTCATTTGCACTGACCCCGACTAGCAATGTTCTTGTGGATGTAATGGCCACAAAAACCGCTCCATCAAACGCTGCTGTCAGTGCCGCCCCTTGTTTCCTTGTATCACATTAGTGTGGAGGAAGGATGAAAGAGGCTGCTGGAGACGAGGCCTCAGAAATCTCTTTTTCTTGCCTCCTGAGCTCAAAAGGACGGGCCCGTCTGACGGAGAGGGAATTGGCTGATCAAAACCCATTCACACCTGCCGGGGAGCCTCGCCTGGCCGCGGCCATTAGGACTCTTGTCCTGCCGGTGAAGATGAGGTTTTCGGTCAAAGAAAAGGCGGCGAGGGCTGGGTGGAGGGGAAGAATAGGGAGGGGGAGGACGTTGTTCTCACGGCGCTTCTATTAGGATTCAGCCGTCTTGACACTGTCTTTATCATATGGGTTCTACGCTCTTACAGCTGATTAAATTCCCGCTAAGCCTGCGTGGCTCGATTAGGGGGGTGCGTCATGCTTCTTTCTGTGTGTTTTGCAAGTTGGGATGGTCTCATATCGAATTCCCACTAATAAAAAACGCGCTTACATGCTCATAATCCACTGTTTTTAATATGAACTAGTAAACACTACACAGCACAACCGGGCACGAAATGTTACCGCAGCCCTCCATTTTCAAAGTGACCAAAAAATACTTCTAAGCATCACAAGTGACAGGTACTGCAATGGATGTCACAGTAAGTCACTGAGTGCCGGCGGATGTTATAATTCACACTGACACTGAATCAGCATTGCAGGCCACTTCAATAACAGCTCAAGTTAAACGCACATCCTTGGGGGAGAAGGGGCACCGGTAAATGGGAATGACTTGAAACAAAAGTGCAAGGCAGTGTGTAAATAATGCACAAATATTATCTGCTGCAGGGTAAAGCCGCATCCGTGGTCATAACATAACTTCTCTGTCAGTTCCATCAGGTGCAACTTCTGAAAGCCAGCGTTGAAGCTACATCAAAGTATCCGAGTATTACGTATATACCAGTCCTGCCTCAGATGCTTGGAGCGCACAAATGTTATCCTGAAAGGCTTTAAAGATTTCCAAAGGCTTGTGCTGTGAGGCTGTGAGGCTGTGGACTGAGACGGACAGATATCCAGCACACACTGACAGCACTGATGAGTCACATTTAATAAAGCCCAACCCTGCCTTTACTGACCAACATACATCTGATGAATCACTTCAATATACTGTGCCATACTCAGCCATCACCCGCATTTTATCTTGAGATGTCTTAAGTCCTCTTAACGCACAAAATTTCTATGTCTTCTTACAATTCTATGAGTTTTGATTCATCTCTCTCCTTTCCTTCTAATCTACTTGACTGTCTTACAATCAGAGTGGCCAAATGTCTTTTACTTAAATTTCATTCCATCTCTTTCTAGACTAGATCATAGTAAGGCTTCTATTTCAGGATTCTCAAACTTCTTTTTTTGCCACACACTCCAATAATAAAGGATTTTGGCTGTGTGATATAAGGAGCTCGGGGCTTCTAGCCCTTAGTGCTTTAAGCTCAGGCTGCTGGCTCGTTCGGATGTTTTGGCTCTTCTGTTTACACTAGTAAATCCCCATGCTGGAGTCTCTATGTCAGCCTTCCGCTCCAAGCCAACCCACCCCCCCTCCCTTTATACAACACAGGAAACACAACATGACACCAGGGTATGTTCCCAGGTCAGGTCGAGGATACACTTGGGGCAAGAATGCTAACATTCAGACCCCGAAGAGCTTTTCGCCCCTGTCCCTCTTCAGCTTAACCCTGACCTGAACTGTTGTATGCATCTTCATGTCAAAGATGCTCCTTAGAAATAACCATACTCTCTTCCCTTTCCTTTTTCCCCTGACAGTCTCAAGACAACCCTACAGAAAAAGCTGTCCAGTGACACGGTCGACTTGTCTGGCATCCCACTGTCCAGTCGGGACGTCCGCCAGGTGGCCTTCTACCTCCAGAACAACGGGGACGCCGTCGTGTCTGTGGACATCAGTTTCACCGAGCTCCACGACGAGAACCTGCGGCTCCTCCTGCCTCTTCTCGGCTCGATGCCTAAACTCAGCACCCTGGCTCTCAACGGCAACCGCCTCACCCTGGCTATAGTCAAAGACCTGACAGAGATGCTGAAAGACCCCAAGAAATTCTCCAGCCTGGCCTGGATAGACCTGGGCAACAACGTGGACATTTTCACCATGCCTCAGCCGCTGCTGGTCGCCCTGCGCCGGCGCTGCAGCCTGAAGAGCAGCCTGCCCACCATCTACGAGTACACCGAGGGCCAGCCCTACTGCTACCACCTGGAGACGTCTATCGAGGAGCCCAGCCACTACGAGGAGGAGGAGGACGACGACGACGACGAGGACGACGAGGACGACATGGGGAACAAGCTGGAGCTGGAGCCGTGGGGCTTGGGGGGGAAGCGTCTCTGCAAAGACTTCACCCTCCACTACTGTGAGAGGTGATGGGGTATTTTCCCGTAGGCTTGCCCCAACTGTGGTTGAAATGTCGTCCCGCAGCACTCTGTTACTTCCTTTGCCCTCTTGCCCTCACACCATGAGCCCAGTCACCCTTCGAGGCACGAGGGAGTCCAGTGCCCACATTGTGAAACCCTTGTCCCGACACGGCAACCAAAGCCTATCTTAACCATCTATGAGTTAACCCACACAAGATGACGGCAAAGTGACAATCACGATGGTGGACTTACTGTGTTGGCGGATGGTGCTCTTGGGAACAAGGTGCGGTTTCATTGGAGGGGGGCTGGAAGAGTTAATGAACCGGTGCTCTCTCTCTCTCCCTCTCTCTCCCTCTCTCTCTCTCTGATAGTGGCAGCTGAGGAGCCAATCCCAAGGAGATTAGATCAATTGGTTGGGTGGAGGAGCAGCATCCCGGTGGTAGGTGAAGTGGAACTAGAGTTCGTTTGGAAACAGTAGATCCCTCTGGGTTCTCTACCAGGACTGAGACTCTCTCTGGCAGGCAGGGCCTAGCTCCACATTGTGTGTTCTCTGTTAATCTCTCAACAAAAGCTATGACACAAGTTCAACAGACTATACAGCCGACGACCCGTCACGTGATACCGGCAAAACTGCTAAGTCAAGACTTTTTGCGTTTTCCCCCCCTTTCGAAATGTCCACTTGTGAATACCCACGCATCACTTGTGTAGATGTAAATGAGGACACAAAACATGGCTCTGTTGTATTTCCACAGGCTATTTTTGTGCACTTTTGGTGAACAAAGCAATCTTAGAAGACAACAGGTAGGACTCAACAATGGGTAGCTGTCACTGATTGTTTTTGTACTTGCCTAAATGCTGATATTCATCTCTTTGTAGTTATTGAATTATTCTAGTCATTATTATGTGAATTACAGTGTTACAATGCATATATGACACTGCAGCCGACCGCTAACATGGGCCGCTGAGTCTGAGTAGTAAGGGCACCGCAAATGGAGTCACGGTTGAGCCCTTCCTACTGCCGATCCTCTCTACAAATGTGTTGTAATTTATGTTTATTTATACCTACGTGGCCCTGTGTTTGTTGTGAGGCACAGCCATGACTGTTACGTATCGGTTGTAGTCAGAGCAGACTGACAAAGCACTGGACTGAGCGGTCATATCCTTCGCAGTAGCACATAATGATTAAGTTAGACTGACCGACACACTGCAATGCACTTTAAGGAGCTTTTTTTTTTTTTTTATCATGTACTCAGACCTTTTTCAGTTCCTCAATGGGCACATACACTGTTTTTGACTATGAATTCCATCGGAGATAGTATTTACAAAGCATCATTTGAAAGCATACCTCTTTTAGGTGAAATGATGACCAAAAGGCTCATGATTGTTAGAGGGATCATTGAAAATCATACTCGCTTCATCAGATATATAATAAATGTTTAAGTGTGTATTATGTGTGTTTGTCGTTGTGAAACGTCTGATTACTACTGTAATTATTTGTGTTATTGTTTTGGTGTTTTGTCTTTTGTCCAACCCGATAATTATAATAATTACTCTAATGACTATGAAACTGAGCACAGTAACCTCCTAAGCTGAAACAATTGGGAAGCAAACAGGGGGGACATGCCTGATATGATTAGACTACCGCAACATTTTCAGCAAATGTAAATTCAGCTGGGAATACTTAGTTGTTGCAATTAGTGCGGACACTTTTATGTAAAATGTTTTATCTGAATAAGGGAGAGCACTGTACACTTGGTTCACAGTTCACGTTTTGTGTGTCAACGTCCAACTCTTAGTTGTTGTAGCCTGTGTGTATTTGTCTCATGCCAAACATTGATTATTGACTGCCAATAAAAGAACTGATCAAAAATCAAGTGATCTGTGGGTTTGTTGTGGTTTTGAAGAGCTCCAGAATAAGAAAGAGCACTGCACATCTGGGTCACCAGCAGAACCTGCAGCTGCTCATCGAAACAAACAGAGGATTTATTTATGCAGATTAGTCTGTAAATAGGGCAATAAGAGGAAGCAGCTCAGTCGGTGCTGTTTTGGATTGGTTGTTTGACGTTGTTTGACGGGGAAACGCCAGAGCTGCCATCATGTGCCAGGGCAAGGCAGGGTGGTCGTCGCATGAGGCCCTACCCATGGTCCTCTCCAGGCAACCTTTTGTTCCTGCTGCCAGAGATGGTAATGTGGCATTTGCAACAGGTGGCTCCTATAAGGTCAGGGCACAGTGTGACTGTCACACCCCCCAAGGTCCAAATATCATGATGCAGGGCAATAGAGACACGCTAGGAAACCACCAGGGTCTTATTATCTGACCTTTTCTGATCAGTATCAATTAATTTCCTCTTAATTTTGAGTCAGAGTTTAGAAACCACCTGTGAAAGCCCATAACGTATTGCGCGGATCCAAAGTATTTCACAGGTAATGCCGATGAGCTGACACATGAAATGCGTCGCATTCCTCAGAAACTTTCACTCAGGAAGGAGATTTGTGTTTGCATGAGTCATTATTTGATCTGATTATCTTGCTTCAGCTGCGGCATGCTCCGGCACAAAAAAGAAAAATGATTTATGAAAAACAGCACAGGGAAGTCACGTACATTCTACTGAATACAATATGGCATGCAGGAACAGCTTTACAGAGCAGATTTCAATAGAAATGTTCTTGGCTTAAAGGGATTGCTTTAGGTTTAACAGGCCTATCTGATTTATCATCTACTGAGGGTCACTTCAGTGCATCCAAAAGCAATATATTAGAAGCAGGATTTTATTTATTTATTTATTTTGTTAGCAATGCCAGTGTAAATCGGTGGGGATAAAAACCCATTAAATCACGTGTAGTACATTCCAAGCTGTTTCCCAACTGTTTCACAACATTGTTCACTGTGTAGAAGGAATTTATTATAATTTAAGAATGGCATGGGTTGTTAACCCCATTGACGACCACAAGGATTGCTAATAATGTCTTCATCTGATATTTCAAAAACCAAAACAGAGCTTTTTGGTGAAGCAAAAGAGCTCAAAGTTCATATAAAATAAAATATCTAATAATAAGCTGAAATATCCCTTCAAAGTGTGGGAATCCAACGTGTTTCTTGCAGGGAATTCACATCCTGAATACCAACTTCATAGTGAGAAGTTTTTCAGTTACTTATACTACAATCAGCTTCAACATAGTATTCACTCTAACATATGTTAAAAAAAGACAACATATTTAATATTTGAATATTACAAGTATTACAAATTCCTCATACATATATTCACTGGACAGTGGGATATCAGTCGCTAAAACAGCTCATACAAATATAGGTGAAAGAATAACTCCAGCACTGAATTTGTATACAACTGAATGGCACCTATAACAGATACACACACCTGCACAGCTTGGTTAATGAGGAGCCCTAAAATGGCCTATTTGTATCTTACATTTCAGGCATTAAGAGGAGCTATCAAAAGTCACTTCTAATATGTTTAAAAAAAAAATGAATAAATGAACATTTGTACATCAGTGTCATCACCAGTTCCACCCTTACAATAGAAAACAGAGCAGGAGTGAGAGATAGAAGTGTGTACAAATGAGAAAAAGGAAGAGGTAGGATACAGGAAAGTAGTTTCTTCTTGCGTGACCAGATCCATCATGTCACTATTACAGTCTGTTCTGTGGAGAGGCTATGCATTTAGCTGATGCCTAGCTGTGATTCAGTGTCTTGTTAAAGGAGATAATGGCAGGAGACACACCGTCTGTTGGGGGATTGAACCTGTGGCCCTCCAGGTTACAGGATGGTCCCACTAACCTGTAGGTCGTCCTGTGTAACCGAAGACACTGGCTCTTCTTCTCAGTAACCAGCCGCTTCGCCCTGTTTCCTGGCATCAGATATGGCACGGATGCAGCCGTTCTCTTTTTCCACAGCATTGACCACGTTGTAGAAGTACTTTGCGTTTTCTTGCGTGTGTCCCAGAGCTGTCAGAGCCTCCACCACAACCTTAGGGATGGAGAAAGATCTCAGTTACAGGTGATGGGGCTGAAATCAATCATTTCTAAACTGGTCATTTCTTTCATTTAAAGTGAAAATCCATGATATTCATAATATGATATAACACAGTAGAGATTCAGCCTGTATCCAGTTTATGAAAGCTTTTACTTTTGCTGTTCTAAACAACCGGTGTCTGGTAGCTCTTTCCTGGGAAAAATCGTGGTATACAGGAAGTGATGCGTTTTAAGTTTGTGGCAGCAGCAACAGCAGTTTGTTTGGAATAAACAGAAGAAGAACTGAGGAGTTAACATGAGCGATAGCCACCATGGCTGAACAGACAAAGAAAGTCAAACTTCATCAAACTCCAAGGAAAAAGACATCGCAGTACTAGACTGGAGAAACACCACAGCAATGAGCGCTGAGCACCAAAGATGTCGCCAAAATAATAAAATAATAATTTTAAAAAAAAAGAATCTCGTGGATTACCACTTTAGTCTTGCACTGTTGGAATGGAATAGATAAGATCTGATACAGAATAGATGAGTGTGGTTATTACCTTATCGAAGTTGGATTCAAACTTCAGTGCGTTTTTAGAGTCTACAAAGACAACTGGAGCAGCAATCGCCTCCTCAAGACTCTTTCCAAACCAGAGGTGGTTCATGAGCATCTGGAAGAGAGACAGAAATAAAGTTAAACAGGGAAGCTGCTGCCAGAAACATTACATTACAGTCAGAAGGTGACTATTACAGACTGGATTCGGAGCACATGGTGGACAGTGAGGACTGCACTTGCTATCACTCTGACCAGGGGTGTTCGTCTGCGGCAGTTTATCCTAATGGCACTCTGTGTGATTGCCGTGGACACGTACCGAGGCCACCCCGGCTGTGATCATGCTCCCACCAGACGCTCCGACCACCAGCGTCTTCGACTTGGATGTCAACACAGCGGGAGACATGGAGGAGGGAGGCTGCTCTCCTGCGAACACAACAACAAAACCCTTGGCTGACAACGCAGAAACAGCGATGTAAAGAGAGAACAAAAAAAAGCAATTATGAAGGCCGTCAGGAGAGTTACTTTGAATGCTGTGAATGTATGTACATCAGCGGGGTGTGTGTATGTGTGTGTGTGTGTGTGTGTGTGTGTGTGTATGTAATCCTCCCTCCCCTTGCAACTTCCATCACTATAAATACAAATTAATTCAGTCAACTTGCCCAGTTAAATAAGGGCAAGGATGCTACTTTATGAATCAGAAAAACATAAGAGTATCTGTATTTCGCAGTTCTTCAGTGATAACGGAAAAAGTCGCTTCATGTTCATCACATTACCTGCGATCATGTGATCTGTTCTCCCACAGAAATCTGACAGCTCGTTGTTGAGGATGACTCCAGTGCTCGGAGAGAACACCTTCGAGCCAAATCTGTTATGGAAAAATGCATTGGACAAGCTGGATATACAGTGTAATGCTTATGATGCTGATAGGCAGTATGTAGTGGAGAAATCACACAGTTTCATTCTTGGACAGCATCTTTCACACAAGGGTTTATTAAGAGAGATTAAATGATTATATACAATATATACTAATAGTGCTGACTTTTTTTTTTTACTTTTTTGGTAAGTTTCATTCCAAATTCTATTCTAGATAGGAAAACCACTTCCTTAATCTTGAGTGCACAATATTCAAAATGCAGATAAATATGCAATTTTGCAAGAAAAGGTCTTATGATGGCTTACAATTTGCAGAATAGCCCACACTGAGTTTTGTTTTCCTACCAACAATCATTGTAACGGTGGATCTCTCAAAGCTCTTCAGATACTCACATGTGATTGATGGTGCTGGTGGCAGAAACAGCAGACCCATCCTCAGCCAGCACAGACACATGTGTGGTCCCCATGCTGTCTACATACGGGGTGATGTTATAATACTGGGGATCGTGGCTCCTGTCACTGCTGATCAAGCTCCTGATGTGATCGGCAAAGCCCTGCTCAATGAACTTCTTCGCCATCTGAGAAAAGAACAGAGAAAGCATTTTAAGAAACAAAAATAAAAATAAATCACATATCACACTAACACAAATGTATTCAGCCGCAGTGTTGGTCTGAGAGCCGGCTCCAGCTCTCTGTTCGTCTCACAGAGAAAACAATAAAACAATGAATTCAGGCCCAAACTCTGAGGAGATTAACAATCCATGTTTTAACTCTGAACGTGGGATCCCACACAAGCCATAAACAAACTTAATTACTCAAACATAAACTTGATAAATAAGTAATAGCATGTGTAAAACATGCAGAAATCTACACAAATAATTCATTATTTCAGTATGTTGTCGAGACTTCTGAGATCCAACGTGACCTTTAGAGAAATGCTGCTGGGATAAAATGACAGTAACATAACTAGTTAGTGCGCTATATGTGAATATTCATCTAGAAATCGTGTGAAACATACTTCTTCTGAGCTGAAGTTTGGATCACGGATGTATTTCTTCAGTCCATTGGCAAACTTACAGGCTTCAACATAGCGGTGATAGGTGAGCGTCTTTTGTTCACCCATCAGAGAAGCAGAATCCAGGGCGTATCCTGTATATTATAACAATTAGATGATATAGAAATAACTCAATTGATCAATAAGATACATTTGGCATTCAGGGACGGCTTATAGGCTCTGCCTGAGAACATACACATGTATGGGAATAGCAGCGCATGGTTTACAAGCTCCGGTTTGAGACCACACAGAGTAGGTGAGCGGTTGCTATGTGGCCTATATAGGCACCTTTCATGATGTTGAGGATGAGGCTGAGGATGACGCCTCCCCCAGGGGGCGGAGGTATGTGCATCTGGTAGTCTCCCAAGGGAACGGCCCACGCATCAGTCACCGTGACTTTATACGATGCCAAGTCCTCCATCGTGAGCGTTGCTCCTGGGCAAAAATATTAAAACAAATTGTTCTGCCGAGCAAAACTGAATAAATGCATTTCAGCCCTACATAATCAGTGCTCACAGTGGATCCGGGCAGGGCACACCGGAGTCTGTGAGTGATCACTCTAGTGTCTTACAGACTGATTGATTTGTTCATTTGTAATTAGATCATTCTGTCAGGCGGAGGTATAAAATGGCTGGGAAAAGAGAGCATGATGAGACTCATTTGACAATACCTGCCTGCTGTGTGTCACGTATTAAATCCTCTGCTATTTTTCCAGTGTAGAAGGCGTCTGCCCCTTCATTTGCAATGGTCTCCAGTGTGTCGGCCAGCCGCTCAAACTTCACAGTATCACCGGCCTTCAGCATGTTTCCATTCTCATCTGAAAACAACTTGCTAGACAGACACAAGGGAAGACAACATTACATGACACTATATTGGCCTAAACGTTTCAGATGAAGAGAGGTGAAATGCTTTCCTTGCAGCACATTCATGTATTTTATCCATCGGCTGTTGTTTGTACCGTAACGGCAGGGTGTCGTTGTTGTCAAGCATCTGTATGAAGCGACCTTGGATTTCAGGAATGGGGAAACCGTCTCTGGCCAGTTTGATAGTGGGCTGGAACAGACTGGCCCACGGCAGCTTCCCATACAGCCTGTGTGCCTGTTCATAACCTCGGATTTCCCCTGGGACCCCGATCCATTGGCTACCTGGGAAAAATGGATGAAGGGATGGATGGATGGAAGGATGGATGGATGGATGGATGGATGGATGGATGGATGGATGGATAGATAGATAGATAGATAGATAGATAGATAGATAGATAGATAGATAGATAGATAGATAGATAGATAGAGAGATAAACTGGAAGAATTACTGTCATCATTTAAATCACTTCTTGAAACTTATTTTTATAGACTTGCCTTCATGTGATGCCTTTTATCTGATTGGTTTTTTTTTAATTCTAGCATTTTCTTCTTGTATTTGATTGTTATATTGTATACTACATAAAAAAATGTGATCTTCTACCCGCTGAGCTCCACAGCAGCTGGACTGGCACAGGAAGAGACAGATTCAGGGAGGTAAGGTGTGCGGGAAGCCAGACTAATGATGTTCTCTCTTCAGTTACACATTGTACTTCCCTGTTATTCTCTCCTTAGGTAGGCTTACAAGTACATGTCACAACAAGATTAATAGGCAGCTTAGGTCCGCCGTTCCGCCGTGTGTGGTCTTGGCTCGGCGCTCAGCACGTGGCCGGCTCCTCTGTCAGGGCCGCTGGGGCCCCAGTGTGTATACAATCAGACTGTACTGAATGGAGGCCGCGCAAAAGGAAGAAACGCGGCCATTTGCGAGTCCAAGAAAGGGCCGACAGCATCTGCAGCCCCGGGCGTGACGAACTGCACCAGACATACATCTTTCACACTGGAACTAAAGTCCTGTTGTCTTGAACTGGGCTGAACACAACAGACTTAGAGGAAGAGACAGTCAGAGAGGGCTTCGTGAGGAAGTCTAGTGTGCAACCCTAACCCTTTACACCAGGTTTTCCCCTGCCTGATAGTGCTGCACATTTGTAACCTAATACCTGATTCAACAATAAGAGCAAGAAAAACAAGAAAGGCTGCTCACAACAGAAACCAGCAGAGGAAACTATGTGTGTCTGTGTGTGTGTGTGTGTGTGTGTGTGTGTGTGTGTGTGTGTGTGTGTGTGTGTGTGTGCGGTTGGTGCAACTGTGTGCCCGTAATTATGTAATAGTTTGTTAACATAAAGACCAGTACCCGAAATCAACTTGAAGGTCTTGGGACATGCAGTCAGCAGGTCGGCTTTGAACGTGTTGGGGACGGTCTCTCTGGAGTTGATGACTTTCACTTTACCTTAGAGAAGAAGAAACATGAAAATCAGCCTTGTCTTCCCAACAGGAGTAAAAAAAAAAAATCACTATTTCTGCTGGTGGGCTATGGGCTGTGTCTGTTACCGGTGCTGTCCATCACTGTGAAGATGGACCCCCCTCCGATGCCCATACTCTGCGGGTTGATGACCGAGGTGCACAGCAGCGCAGCAATGGCGCCATCTACCGCTGATCCCCCTCTCTGTAGCGTGTCTCTAACAGATTTCACACACAAGTCACGCCTGAATAACTTCACTGTACATTTTTTCTATGGCACATACATCTGATATGTGGGTATATGGCGTGTTTGCACTCCTTTTGCATGTGTTTTGCATTAACTTTTTTTTATGTGACGCACACTGAGTTTCCTTGTGTATGGAATGTGCTATACAAATTAAGTTTGACTTGACTTGATCCAACGTTGAACAGCGTTAAAAAAAAAACAGCAAATGAACCATATATTTTGAATTTAGTCTGCTATTGAGATCTGCATACCGCTGATTATTACATGTTTATTGTTTTGTATGTACAGCGGCAGATTTGACCACTGTAGGGAAATTACAACTTAAAGGGGCAATTTATTACTTGGCCATGATTCCTAACCTCGATGCAGAATGGTCACCATATTTGAATTCTTATATAGGATAATGAATGATGAAAAAATTACTTGTGTGCAGTTTTTGCTGTTCCTCCAAGCCAATTCCCCCAACAGATTCAATCTGTGCAATCAAAAGGAACTATGTGTGCAGGCCTAACAAATAAGTATGTTTGCAACTTACCGTCCAATCTTTGAGCATGTTGCTGAGTCTGCGGCTACTGCAGCGTTTGGAAAAGCCTCCTCTGGACAGCGTCGCCTCACAAATACAGTAATGCACACAATTATAGCAACTACACAGAGCAGCATCAGTGAGCAGCACATGTAAACCCTCGCCTTTGACCTCGCCATGGCTGATATTATCCAGTTTCTCCACGGGGATCATTCAAGTTTCATCTGATCTAATATTGTAGGCTATCTCTTCTGCATGACATACTATTATAACTTCCCTGACTGACTGACTGACTGGCTGACTGGCTGGCTGACTGGTTGCCCGGTTGCCCCTGTCTGAAGGGGCGTACTGCACAGTCTAGCTCCGCCCCCCCTGCCTGGAGCAAAAGAGTGGGGGATGAAAGTTGTCATTGACACAAACAGTGGCACGGTTGTTGAGTCATGCCCAAAGAGCTTTAGCCTACCTCAAGCCATGATGCAGAAGTTACTGATCTGTGGGCGGAGCGACAGTGAATTAGACCTGAGTATATCCACATTAAATCTACTGAGACATTTACAGAAGGCGACACCTGCCAGTCCCGCACAGCAGAGTGGGCCAGTTGAGAGACTTGGCACAAACCTAACTCAATATTATAGTACCTGGTGGGTTGGTGGATTAGGGGCTCTGGAATAGCAGGTTTTAAAGTGTAGGTATACTCTCCACTAATCAGCCATTTCAATAGCGCGCACAAGAAACTATTTTCCTTGAGTTATACAGTTGCAATATCACAGCATGAGTTGGCCATCAATATCAGCTGTATATGTCCGAGTCTGACTTGGCAGCAGCAGGTAAAGCAGAGGTATGGCTTACCTCTGTCCCATGATTAATGTCAGTCTCTTATAATAACAGGCTGCAATGACATATGTCTGAAGCTTAGTAGTCTTAAAATATTAGATTATTTTTTAAAGTCACTTGAAAAACCTTTCGAAAAAACAGGCTTACGAAAAACTAGGCTATATTAATCATAGGATGTTTTTTTTTAGAGGGAAAATATGCAAATATCACGGAAACTATACATTATATATCTATATGGGAATATTATAAAAAAAAAAACCTCACCACTCAGTACCACAGTAAGTAAGTACACACTGTAAGTGTCTGTAGGCATATTATAGTGTTTTTTTTGTAAGGGATTTCCTTAATTCTTTGACTCGGCTGATCATCTGTAGCCTGTTTTCCGTTGAGAATAATGTAGAACAGAACTTGTTGAAAGTAGCCTATGTACTGTTGCAAACTTCCAGGAAAACATGCTTATCATGCTGCCACACGTGTAATAAACTCTTTATCACTAAGCAATTGCTTAATGGGTGCTGCGGGCGCAACCCTCGCAAGTTGCACTGCATCTTGGGAACTGTAGTCTGTAGCTTGATCAAACAGTTGTCGATGGGCGAGCCATTCAGTCTAGAGCCATTGAGCCATACGGAAGAGGGAGGCTTCCAGTTGTGTCAAGTCAGCCGGAGATAACCAGAGCAATACCGGAAAGAATGAGAGTTTGCCTTCAAAGTAAAAGCATAAAATTAGTCACTTTTGAAAAAGGCATATGTATTATGGGTGTACAGAACAGCAAAATACTCAGTAGAATCAATATATTAAATATGGAGTGTCCGTAACATTTCACATAGATCTGTATGAGGGACTTGGCATGAACACATAAAGTGTACTTTCACTTACGACAAATTCCTCCTGAAATGTATTCGTTTCATGTTCGTCAATAATACTTTTATTTTGCAAGCGGTAACCGGAAGTGATGTTGTGCATTCAAGCGGCTTGACGCTTGGTGTGGCTTGGCTTCCCCGGTGGAGCTCCAGTATTTACAACAATATTGTTTGAAGCTACAGTCCGACGCCGCTGTTCACCACCAACAGGGAGGCTTTCCAGCCGTCGGTAGGGCTGTTTTACTGTCATTTTTTCGCGGAATAAGATGCGTGTTCGTTACAGTTAGGACTCCTGTTGTGCATTTTGGAAATATTTCCTATAATGTTGGCGAGTGATATCCGTCTACCTATTGCACTGCAGTGGTGCGCAGCTTCGCCTGGAGAAACACCTGTGCGCCGCTGCTTCCTCTCCACTGGCCACAGTCATGAATGTTGAGTAGGTATGGATGCAAACCTGTGCACGAATCAACACACCAACCATGTAGCTTAGACAAAAAAAGGAGCTATCTGCGTATTTACCGTGGTTTATTGAACATAATAGCTCATCAGTATTTTGGCCATCTGTTTGTATGGGCTGACATGACACCTTGGCCTGATGACTGCAGCCCAGGCAGGCGTGTAATGGCCAGATGACATGGAAACTGTTGGCCAATGAGGGGGGCTAGTGGAGGAATAATAGTAGAGGCTGTCTGTGTTAGATGGTTTTGGTTTGCCCAAAGGTTGTGTTAGATAACCAGAGCCGGTCTGTCCTAAAAGCAGCGGGAGTATGGGGATGTGGGGGCGTCTTGTTGCTGTCAGACAGGATAGAGGGGAGGATCTGTTGGAGCAGGATTACCCGACCATTTTTGGTGAGAGAGCATTGTGGAGTTGTGATCACTGTTGACGCATTGCACAGAGTCCTCGAGTTTTGGCTGCTGGACCATTATCATTATATAATCATACCCATGTAATCCAGTTTTTTACTGAGGTAGCATACGATTGCACAGACTACAGCTCGCCAAACCCCCCGAGGATCCATTTATGCAGCCTACTGCTGAGCAACCTATGAATGCCTATTATAAATGTGGGTGGGTATCAACACTGTTTATGTTTACATAATTCACTGTGTGTGTGTGTGTGTGTGTGTGTGTGTGTGTGTACGTGCGTGTGCGTGTGCGCGCGCGCTCGTGTGCGTGGTGCGCAATAGAAAGAAAGAGAAAGAGATTTGTGTTAAATGCAGCAATGTGCCCATGACTCATGGTTTTATACAGTGCAGTACAGGGGTGTGTGGATAGCTGAATTCCAAATTGCCTTCAAAGTGTGTGTGTGTGTGTGTGTGTGTGTGTGTGTGTATGCGTGTGTGTGCGCGCACGGTGCAGTCATTTTGAAGTCCACAGTGTGTGGGTGAGTTTCAGCAGGTGTTTTTTAGATGTGGTGCATAGATGATGTGTATTTTCTGTCAAACTCTTAAGAGGAAGATGTGTCACAGATGTGTTGAAACAATGTAGCTGTGTAATGGGACCTGCGTGTAATCAGATTAACTCATTCAGCTGTGTGAACACAGCAACACCAACATTAAACAGAATCGGAATGGGTAATATTATACAGCAGCACTTAAGCCGTTAATTACAGTGTCCTGTTCTCTACTTCTCCCTCTCTCTGTCTCTCTCTCTCTCTCTGTTTTTCAGACAACAGATACCCTAAGGTGCGGTGTCTGTCTGCATTTGTCTGAATGAACAAGAGAGGGAGCAGCACAAATACCGCACAGCCAGACACCATGCAAGGAAAAACCTCCCCTCGTCCCTGAGTGCTGAAATGTTAGGACTGGAGACCGAGTGTGTCATATCAAATCAGCAGACTGTTTACAGTAGGGGGGGCTGATAAGAGCTGCCTGCCACTAGACTCACGAAACACCCTGTGTGTGTTTTAAGGCCCCTTTCAGTCAGCATCAAGCAAGCCGCGTTAACTGATCTTTCATCAGCGCTTTCTTTCCGTCAACTCAGCGATCCAGAGAAGAGCCAAGATGGAGTGGTCACTGGAGAGCGTGAGGGAGATGGTGGCTGGAGGGATGCAGTCTATGAGGGAGTGCGAGTCCAGCGCGTTCGGCACGGCCATGTGCCTGCTGCTGCTCTTTGTGTGGTATTGTTACAGGGTGGGCCGAGAGCACAGCTCCAGCCCCCTGCGCGGGCGGTATGGCGGAGAGCCCGGCCGCGTCGGAGGGGGCGGGGGGGTCTTGATGAGTTCAGAGGGCGGCGGCAGGTCCAAAGGGAGGCAGTCGTCCATGGTGGAAGAGCAGAACGGCTTCGCTTACTGCCAGTCCACGGAGTGCTTCCGCTGCACCGGCACCGGAGACGGCCTGAACCAGAGGCTGTACCACAGCCTGCAGGATTATGCCAAGCGCTACACCTGGTCCGGCATGGGCAGGGTGCACAAAGGGGTTCGCGACCAAGGTCGATACCTCAACAGCCGGCCCACCATCCAGCGGCCGGAGGTGTTCTTCCTCCCCGACCTCCCCTCGGCCCCGTTCTTTTCTCGGGACGCGCAGAAACACGACGTGGAGCTGCTGGAGCGGAGCTTCCCGGCCCTCCTGGCTGAGTTCGAGAACATCTACCACCACCCTCCGGCGCGGGGCGGCTCCTCCCTGCCTCCAGGGTGGAAAGCCAACAGCACCCCTCATGGGCAGTGGTGGACCTACTACCTGGTCAACCAAGGCACTCCTCTGGCGCTCAATGCTAGGAGGTGTCCGCGGGCCTGGAGGGTGCTGGGCCAGCTGCGCACCTTCATCGCCAACAACGTGTTCGGAAACGCCTGCTTCTCTGTGCTGACGCCCGGAGCTCTGATCACCGAGCATTACGGTCCCACCAATGTCAGGGTGCGCTGCCACCTGGGTAAGAGAATGAACCGCTTAGAGGGCGAGAACTGCTTAAGACAACAGTTTTCAACTGTGTTGATGTCAAGGCCCAAGAGTCTGCAGGTTTTGATTCCAACCAAACACTACAGCAGCTCATTTCACTGATTAGCACCTTCAACCAGAGAGGAGGAACTAATCAGTGAAAGGCGCTGCTGTATTTGGTTGGAATGAAAACCTGAATACTCTCAGGTCATGATGGCACATGATTGAGAACTACTGGCTCAAGCTATGAATTGTTTTTGCTCTTCGTTGCACCTGAGCTTTGATTCTTTTTCCAACTGTGTCCCTGTGAGATGGTTAAAAATAGCAATGTTTACTATTGTGTGAGGTTCATTTGCAGGATGCTCTGAAACGACACACTGTCAGGACATAGGCTACATATGTGTGGACGGACTTGTTGTTGTTCTCTTGCAGGTCTCAGAGTGCCCCCTTCCTGTGAGCTGGTGGTTGGTGGAGAGCCGCAGTGCTGGTCTGAGGGCAGCTGTCTGCTTTTTGATGACTCCTTCCTCCACAGGGCCTTCCATGAGGGTAAGAACGGATTAAAACTAGATGTTTTTATTGCACTTTGTCTCTTTGGATTGTTCCTTGAAAGAGGATTGACCCAAAAATTGTAATCCCAGAGTTTTTCCCAGAGAATTTTCCTCACCAATATCGCCAAAGAAAAAAGTGAAGAGAAAGCTACAAATGTTTTAGCGAAAGCCGATTAGCAAATGTGATTTGTTTCGTGAGTTTTGCCCGTTTAATCTGAGTGTGATTGGGGGTATTAGGAACCACGACAAGACGGGGTTCTTGATCTTTGTACCTCTGTGCCTCTCTGTGTCCAGGCAGTGCAGAGGACGGCCCCAGGGTGGTCTTCATGGTGGACCTCTGGCACCCCAACGTGGCCGCCGCTGAGAGGCAGGCCTTGGACTACATTTTTACCCCAGGTCGCTGAGAAGAGGAGGAGGATGGGGGGGGGGGGGGGGGGGGGGGGGGGGATAGGCGTGAGTGAGAAACCATGTCCAAGCAAGAGACAGATGACATTTAGCAAAGAGCAGTGTCTGTAGGATTGGGGAGCAACTCTTTTTCAGCTTCCAGACCAACGCTCACATTCACTGTGTACATATTCTCTGTCTCATACCCTCTTGCTCACCGTGACTCCTCTTAGCAGCTATCGACTGACCAAACAATGGGCCTCTTTTATCAATCTGTTCACATGCTGCTTGTATATTTACGAGTAAACTGCAGCCGTACTAAAAAGTTCTTTTTCAGTCCCATAAGTCTCAAATGTCAGTAGGTCCTCGCTCGCTCATGCAACCATTTTATTAACATGCATTCATGCAGTGGCAAGGGAATCCTTTTGCTTATCTGTTGTTTGTATTTTATTTTGAATCAAAATTCTGTCTCATTGTCTCATGACATTTCATATAGGTAAATGATGTGATAGGACAATTACAAAAGTTACAACCTTTTAATCAGTTCCCCCATATATTCAATCTTTTATTCTACCTTACAGAAAAAGAAGTGAACCCCTATTCAGATGTCTGATAAATTTAAATTTCATTTTCCGACAATCCGGGCAAAATGTTTCCTTGAATGATTTATCGGTCTCATAATGGCTGGAAGGAATTCTGGGCCAAAATTGTTTGAAGTTAAGCTTTGATGTACACCCAGTATCAGTTATTTATGATGGATATCTATAGGTTTTTGCTTGTGGCCTGGTTCAGTTTAACAGTGTGCTGGTAGAGAGCAGAATACATTATTGGCATAAAGACTGACTCATGTCCAAGTCTTTAACAAGCCAAGCAATAAAGTCATTCTCTTGCTGTTGCTCGGCGTACATGCTCCTTTTATAGCGGGGAAAACTATTGTATTAGCAGTACATGAATTAAAACCAACAGTGAAGCGTTTATGGTCCTGACCTCTTCCCAGGCATTATGAAAGACTGAATAACCCTTAAAGAAAACATTCCATTTTGCCAGTGTTATTACTTAACACGTATCTGACATGTAACACATATTACTAATTGCTTAACACTTACTGTAACACCTACATTCCTGCAAGGGCTATGAGACGTTTGATCATTTTTGTTGAGCGGATAATGAAGAAGCATTCCCTTTTTTTATATTAATCAGCATATCCAGTCATGCTTTATCTAGAGTGGATGTTCAAATTTTGATTCAAAATAAAGACAAACAAGATCAGTCAGTGGGTTTTGCACATTTTCCCTTTGCCATTTGGAACATACTGTAGAAATTTAAATAGCCATGAATGGATGGACAGTCTCCCGCTGGCAGAAAGGGGAAATGTTTGGGGTGAACGCTGTGCCCATGATGACTGATACAAACTCACAGCCAAAGTTTAGAAGCAGGAATTGTTTGCACAGTGCTGGTTGCGTTTAGGCCAACTGTGCAAAGGTTTCTAATAAACGCATTACATCAAGCCAGATAACAAAAACATCACTAAGTAGCTGTTACCTCATATAATTGGGAGATCATAATTAAACACGCAAATATCATTCTGTGAGTCTATTTTTTGAATTGAGTTGCTTATGTGACGCGCAAATCCGCTTTTATACCATCCTGAATAAACTGACAACTGTTTACACATATTTAAACTTATTTATTCCTCAAGAAGGTCATTGCATGCGCACACAGTGTTATCGTAACGTTTACAAAAAAAAAATCTCATATCCAAAAGCTTCCTTGTGTTTATCATTTTCCAAGCAATTTCTGAACAAATGCACTCATATATTCCTTGATAAGTGAGGCCCAATGTGAAACATTACATGAATGTTTACAGACTCAGCCCATGTCTCTGTCATTATCCCTGCTGGTGTGTGATAGTTTGTTGTGCTCCCCTTTTGAGAATCAATCCTGCTTTCACAAGACATGGTTAGATAAGCACATTTTTAGATCAAATTGTGTGAGTCGGCCTGTGCTGTAACACTGGGAAGTGCTTTTGGTAAATTTACTAAATCCTTGTAATTTGGTTGTATTTGATATCAGGTTTGTATTTCTGTAAATAGGGTTGGAGTAAAAACAATACAATCTGAGATGTTTTGAAATAATTGTCTTAAACGCTGTAAGTATTGTGTTGTCTTGATTTACAGGTGAAGTGATTGCATTTCATTTTCATTCTCCGCTCCAAAACACCAATCATGATGAAGTCATTTTGATAGATTCAGTTTGTAGGTTCTATAAAATGTTTATCAAGTGATATTGTTCAGTGATGTTTTTTCTGTTTAGTCATTCTGTAATTTTTCGGCGCCATATGGTGACGACATCCATTATTAAAGCCACAATCCTTAATTCTTGAACAGCATATCATGGATGTATGCACACAATCTTTAAGGGTTGGATTTGTTGCATATGAAAAGTAACATTTTGCAGCATTCCCAACCCGTCACAATTCAAGATATCTATTCATTTCTAATGTTTACAATGAATATGAACATTTACAAACTGTTTACAACATCAAAATACACTGACACTCACATTGAGCTGTCCATAATTAGGTATTAAATCAACAGTGCTGTCAGTCCACTTTAGAGTATGAAAATTGTCATTCCCCATGCATTAGTTTTATACATATGATGGGGCTTCCATTTTGTTTACATTTGGATTAAGGATTGGGCCTTTAACTCATTCTTGTGTGGATTTTGAACAGTATTTCTGTACATTTAATAAATGGCCAAGTATCTTATTTAACCATTTGTTGTGACGTGTCACTATTACACAGATGCCACAGATATGAAGCAAGAGGTAGCCTAGCCTTGCATTTATTTTTAGTCCATGCTGCTGAATCAACCAACTATAACTGCTGTTTCATACAGCTCTCCTCTTCTTTCCAAAGTGTACAATCTGAAAAACTGAACAGTTGACACGTAAAAAATAAAGGACCTCAGCAAATGCTCTTTGTAGAAATATACCACTCTGGTATTGATAATAGACTTTGCAATATGAAACCAGCAGAGGACATTTGTGTTGCTTACTTGCAACCAGATGCAGTTTTATATTCGTGGCACAGGGAGGCGTAGGCATGCAATGACATTTTCCGAGCTCTGTTTTCTCCATATAACAGCAGTTATTTCCAGTCAGAGCTGTGCTGCCTTGGAAGGATACGAAGCCAAAAAGCACTCCGATGCTGACTGAGGCAAAAAATATGTTCCTGTTAAATAAAAACAGCAGTTTCAACAGAGCCTGTTCATGAGTTTTGTGAATTAGGAATGGGATCATAGGCCTTACAGCTGTCTGTGCAGCCAAGCAAATGGAAGCACAACACAAATTCAAGTCTACAAGTGCCGCCATTATTTCGGCATTCTTCAATAGGAAAGGCTTTGCTTCTTCTGGTCATATTGTGTGATAAAATTCAAGGCTCACGAGTTCTGAGATTTCTGACTGCTATTAGCTTTTTTCCCATCTAAAGCCCCATAACTTCTATTGATGGATGGAAACTTAAGAGGCTGATGCTAATAATCATCAATAATAACACAGAACTCGTTTAGATAGGCCTTAGTGCTTACATGTTACAGACAGGGAATTGGTTGGTTGCAGTGTCATTAAAGGGTAGGACATCAGAACAGTGAGTGTGACTGTATGACAGTGAGTGTGTGTGAGTGAGAAGGAGAGAGAGAAAGCAGAGAGGTGTTGCAGGGTGAGATGGGAGAACAGTTTGAAGCTCCAGGCCGTACACAGAGATATGTATAAGGATTAGGCTACTGACAAACACACAGACATCATTGAGTCATAGAGTTGCAAATACTCAGACGGGCCTATAGGGTGCAGAAATGTAATAAAATTTGACTTTCTATATAGGTCAGAGATGCATAGGCGAATCCACTACCTCCTTATTTAGTAGTCTAGCCCAGTGGTTCCCAAAGTGGGGTCCAGGGACGTCTAGGGGTCCATGAGGGGTTCCTGGGGTCCCCAACAAAACAAAGAATAGTTTAATTTCTATTTCATTTCTTTCACTTGCAAATAAGCACAACCAGAGAATGTATAAGGATAAGTATTTTGATCATAGGTTTCACTCTGCTCATTGTGGATCAGCCCACCTATGCAATTCTATACCACTAACAAAATCTCATGTGGTTCCTTGGGAAATCTCAGCAAAGCAAATGGGAGGTCCGTGGTCTAATGTATATCTATTTGGTGGCTCCTTGCCATGAAAAAGTTTGGGAACCGCTGGTCTAGCCTACTATCCTCAACACCCACATCACTGTCAAGATGTCAGAGACTAGCGTTCACATCAATGAAAAGGTGACGCGCTCTGCAGGGACGTGTGTGCCCCGTATTTCGCTGTCTGCGCGCGCTCCGGCCGCGCTGCCGCACAGCAATCAGGTGGTGAAATGTAACTTAACGCGGGCAGGCTCTGCTGCAGATTATGGGTCGACAATGGACAAAAAACGACAGTCTACGCTGTCAATGATCAACCCACCGAGACAGACGAGACCGGATCCGCAGCGATGAGCTCCTCCTTCCCCAAATCCGAATCCACGACCTCCTTACTGAAATCATCCTCGGCGAGGAGACCGACACACCTCCCTGAACGCACAGCGGAAAGCCGGAGAAGTCAGCATCAGCATCAGCATCAGCACCAGCACCAGCATCACCACCGTCCCGCCGCTCTCCAGAGCAGCAACACCGCCGAGGAGTCCTTCTGGTCGGCCGAGTGCGACGTCAGCGCGAGGAGACCCCTGTGCCATCCTTCCCTCCTCAACACCAGGGACAATACAACCACCCGGGGCAAGAGCAGGTCCCATGCCCCTCATAGCCAAGTTCCCGACCCGTCGGAGCCAAACGGTGACGCGGACCGAGGTGTGAGGGAGCGCTGCAGGTCATCCAAACCCACACACCGGCACCACCGTAGGAAGCCCAACCGGGAGGAAACCCAGCCACCGGTGGGACCCCCTGAACCTGAACATCACCGTCGCTGTCACACACACACCCGCGCGGTCCCCAGGGTCCCCTCTCTGTCGGACAGCAACGACGATACGGCGCCTTTCTTTGAGCCGAGGGACCGCAAGGGGGCCAGTTTGTCCAACAGCGGCGGTCAGGTCAGCAGTCCGTCCCCGTCCTCCTGCTCCCTGGTCCCGCTGTCCAGCAGGTCCTCTCGCCGCTCGCGGAGGTCCAGTGCGGCGTCTTCTGCGTCTGATGTCAATTTGCGCACCATCCTCAATTCGCTCTTCGGGCAGGTAAGGGCCTGTAGTACAAGTTATGGGACATCAAGTCGATGCATATTACAACATTGCTAAAAAAAAACATAAAGGCAATTAAATGCCATATCTTCAGTTGGTTAATGTAGCCTAAATCACCCCACCTATAATATTCCTAAGACTTTTAGTGTCTAAGGTGCAGGGGTGCTACAATAAATTCTGGGCCCCTGACCCCCCACCCCAATTTATCTAACTTAATAAAGTAGTGCCCCCTCCATCCTGGACGTGCTATTGATAACTCTATAGTGAGTTTGTAGTGACCTTATTGGACTTTATGGCATCTTTATCTCCTGGTATCACTGTAATTCTCCTATAGGGACTTATAATGGATTTATGGTACTACATTCTGGTATATTTATCTCCTATGGTATCACTATATGATTTTCTGTGGTGTATTTTTTAACCTATAGTGGCTGCATTATATTTTAAAGTTTTGGTGTGGTAATTGTATAGTGTCCTTCTAAAATGTATTATAGGATTACTACAGTTCTTTTTTTGTAAGGAGTGACCTGCTTGATAGGCTTCTGAAGGCAATTCTCAGTTGGTACAGCAATTTTTTTAACACTCGTTTAACACTTGTTCTTTGTGGTACAGGCTTAATCTCACTAAGAAAATATTCACTTGCATTAATAATAGATGTTCCTGTAAAGCACTGAGGCACACCTTATAGAGCTGTTCTGCTTATGAGCTACAAGAGCAGTTTGTTGTTATTCTTGTTGCAAAAGTAACACAGATGTGAAGTGGTTAACTGTGCTTGTGCCTTCAGTGACGTCCAACCCACAATCAATATAGGCTAGTGTGGTCTGTGATGCAGTCTGCAAACACTGTCGTTATTGGACAGACTTATAGAGGGAAAAGTATCTTCTACATATTCATTTATTATGTAATTTATGGATACAGTGCTACCTCCTACAGATTTCCTCAACCAGGCAGACTTGTCGTCACTGACTGTTTATTGAAAGTGGATGTGCTGCGGCTGAATAAAGTGTGCCGGTACAGACAGAGAGGTAGAAATCTCTGTAGTGCTAATTTGTGTGTGGCTGGAGACCAAGATATATTCACGTTTCTGCGTCATTTAATCAGAAAGGCCACAGTGATTTGTGTCTTTGAAGGAAATCACTTTGATGTGCCTTGTGATGATGAAAGGAACATTTTGAGTCGATCGCATCTCTCACAAAGCTATTTATACAAATGAAACATGTGATATTTGAGGATAAAGAGTTCATCTAACTATATTAAGCTTGGATTGTTATCAGTGACATATGATTTCGCATCATTTTGGCCCACAGAGCTGAAGGGCTCTCAAAGGAATTGGTTTCATGAAGGTCCACCTTGCTGCTAAACCCCTGATATAATATGTTGTATATGAGGGAATCTTGCCAATCTCTTCCACAGAATTCAGAGTGGGTGTTATTCTAGTTGCCTTCATATAGGGTGTTTGGCTGGATTTTAATTTGAGAATTAATCAGGTCACTGATTTCCGAACCTCTTGGCCATCGAATGGGCTCAATATGGAAAGATGGAGATCAGCTATTGGGGCTCCAAGGAAGGAATCCTACTTGTTTGATGAAAGGCTATTCTACAAATATCCTGTGAGTCAGTCTGTGAGCAGGCCTGTAAAAACATTAGCGTGACCTGAATAAGGTCTTTGATGAGACAGCTATGTGGAGAGGAGCTGAATGACAGAGAAAAATGTAACACATGGTTTGAGATCCTCACACTGCCTTTGGCATTTCATTTGAACAATGCATACAAAACAAATAGAGTTATCGTTTGGTTGCACTGGCTCCATGTCATTTATAGGTTTCTGGACTAGGCAGAAGGGAAATACATGTAAAACAGATGGGAGACCAGGCACCTGGGGACAGAAATGGTTTTAAAACCCGCATGAAGGGGAAGCATATCCTCATTAGCTTTCTGCATTTGGAAAAAGATTGCTTTATTAGCCCATTGTTACACTGTCATTGTAATTTGAATATTGAATATTTTAATAATCTTACAGTATACATGAGGCGCTATACACATATGCATTTCATCAGAAAGCACTGTAACTGATGGATTATAACTAAATGTGCTTCCAATATGAATGCAATACTATTTATTCCTGCCTCTCACCATCTCTACCTCTTATCCCCTTTGGCTCCATGTGGCTGTGAGGTCAGAGTGACCTTGTCTTTGTTCACAGAGGGCAGTGGATGATGAGGGGGGGGGGGGGGGGGGTTTAGTGGAGGACAAGAAAAACAAAGGCGCAGACCCAGGTACAGCTCTATAGAAAATAATTGTTTTGTTGTTGTGTTTGTAAATCAATATATGAATTCAAACGCAACCTTTTGAGAGGAACTCAGTGTTGAGAGGCAGAGTGCAGGTGAGGAGGAAAACAAGACTGGAAATAGGCCATCGCATACAATGTGTTCTCAGTCAACTTGCCTGGTACAGATTTCCATAGCCTAGAAAAAATGAATGCCTTACAATATTTGTGCCGAACTAAAGCAAAGGTTACTTGTTAGGTTTTAGGTTACTTGTAGCTTTATGGAATAGCTGACTATATTTACATGCATGATCGTGCTCCTCTCACCCCATTTCTTGCTTATCCTTAAACTATTTCACTTGTTGTATCACCTCTGCTGCTTATTGAATAACTATAATAGTTTGGCTACTGTGACAGCTGGGTGAAAATAACTTCCAGACAGTGGATCATCCTTTTTTCCTATAATAGGCTCTGCTTCCCTCCCTCATGTAGTTTCTCACCCTCACTCTTCACTCTCTCTCTGTCTCTCCCTCCCTCTGTGTTAGTATTACCCCTAACACTGTTAGTTTCATTCACATTAGCTAGTGGTACCCTGCAGTTCACTACTCTTTCAATCAGGTGTAGACACAGGTGAACACCCACGTCTTCATGGGTCTTGCTGAAACCAGCTCTCCTCTCAAAACCCAAACTGTAGACTTTACAGAAGGAAGGTCCTCATGCTCTTTTTTAGCACGTCTTTTCTCCTTTGGTATGGGAAACTGCTTAGAATCGCCTCTTAGAAAGGTAAGATTGTCATCTTTGTGATGCACTCATAGCATGCAGCACCCTCTTTTTCTCAGTTAAAGGTCCCATTTGGTGGATTTTGTGGTGTGCGGTTCCGAATTGAAATGATTACGTAAATGCACATGAAGGGTCTCAAACTGAAATATATCTTATTCTAGTGGGGCGTGAAACTGAACAGTACCAGGACTTTTATGCAAAATTTGTTGACGACGACACTTGATTTAGTAGCACTCCACCACATACAGCAGTTGTGGGCACTGTTTGTTCTTTCTGTTTAAAAGCACAAATCGTCAGTCATCAAAACCACTAGAAGAGTCTTTTTATACCCATTATATCCAAACATGGGCATAGTTGTGAGACATGCCTTGCCTTGGTTTAAAATAATCAAAAATCAGTGTGCATCATGGTCAGACTAGACTCAGTTTGGGTTTAGTATATGGAGTTCGGAGCTAAACAACAACCCGCACTCCTTACTATTGGTTGTTTGTAATGTTGGTAATCTAGGAATTTAAGGTTACTCCACCGCTGCTCTCATTGTAAGTGGCTCTGGAGTGTAGCTGTCAAACTCCTGTTAGATTAATGGACCTTTGGTGCTCAAAACAAAATATTTTCTAACCAGGACTGTACGTCTCACAAAGGGAAATGTCTCCTAATGTCTTCAGAGCATAATGTGTTCAGTACATGTGCAGCCTGCTCCTTGTGCGAAATCTTTTCTCTCCTCTGCTTCTATGCGTGTTTACTGTCCCTGTGACAGTGTATAGGTGTGAAGTGCCAGTCCGTACAATGTGGCAAGTAAACTGTTATGAATAATGAGTGGAAAGTTGGCAACATGCTATTTTATTGATGTGGTGGATTCATCTTCCTGCCATGTTCCTCTATTTTACACATTCTCTCCCCCTCTCTCTCTCCCTCTCTCTCTCTCTCTCTCTCACACACATACACAAACACACACACACACATTTGATCCTGATCGCTCTTATAGCAGCGTAACATTTAGTCTACTGTCAAGAATATAGAAAGTCTACATTCACTGACATGGATATCCTCCTTCACACCTCCTCTCTCAACCTGTATTTCTATGTCCATTCTGCTCCGAAACTGCTACGGGTCTCTAACACTGTCTCTGCCCCCCCACCTGCACCCCTCTGGAAAGATGCTCCGGGACGCTGAGAGGGGATTCAGAGGGGTGCTGTCCTGTGAGGAGAGGGGCCAGGCAGGGGGTCTTGGGCCCTATCAGGAGTCCCTTGTGTCCATGACACAAAACTGCGCTCTCATGAGCAACATACTTGGGCAAACCTGTATCTTCCTGAGTAAAGGCATGGCCAAGAGCAGGCAGGCTGTACGTAAGTCTAGACACACACACACAAACACCCTTTTATCTGCTACTGCCTGCATTAAAATCAGTATTAAAGCTAACCTGTACAGGAATTTTCTTCTAAATATATAATTTTCAAAAGAACTGCGGCAACAACTATCAGCACTACATTGTAGACATCCTTTGAACTATTTTCTATTGCCATATTTTGTTACTTCCACTGCTGCTTTTGAATGGTGTCTTACCAACTTTCTGGAAGGAACTTTTTAGATTTGCCTGGAGATTCAATCTCAGCTCTTAAATGCTGCAAGAAGTCAGTCATAGGGGCTTCTGCATGTAACAGCAGCTATTATGTTTGTTTGTCACATTACAATGTGTCATCACAACCAGTTTCATAATGATATAATGACGAACAATGAGCATACATGATATACATACATGAAAAGAACATGCAACTTCTTTAATGAATCCACCCATACACATAGCAAGGTTTTTAAATCTAGTGATAGGACTGTAGATCGGGTCTAGGGTCTAACAGATACTGTATAGTGATGCAATTTTTTGCACAATCCACATCTCAGTTGTCTCAAAGCTTCAAAATCCTTCTGTAACTCATCTGCTTCTGTTTATCTACATATCCTCCATTGTGATTGGTAGTGATTAATAAGGGAAATCAATAAGGGATAACGGCTTTTTCCTGGATTCATCAGTGTACTAAATGAAAAGAGTAAGCGTCCCTAATAGTTTGTACATTCAGTGTATTAACCAATGATACCTGTGTAAAAATGACACAACAAGGAGATTTTAGCATAATCACATTATTAACTTGACCTCAATTACAATTAGGCAAATTTTAAGGATCTTTCCGAAGATGTTTATCTTTCCTGCAACCATCAAAGAAAATCATAAATTATACCAATCATAAATATTAGTAATGCGCCTAAAAATACTTAATCGGTCGAGGACAGATCAGGCCATTTTTTATGTGAAGTCTTCTTGTTTTGCTGGGCAAAGATGGCTCATCAACTGACTGATGGACTGACTTGAAGGTGGTGTCTGTGCGTGCCGGCCCGTCTGACTGGTTGGTTCCGCTTCCTCGGGCCCATGTGCCTCCTGTGTTTTCTGTGTCAGTGGTTCCGGTCAGGCAGTTCTTTGGGTCTGACGTCAAGAGTGAGTGTTGTGTTTACACTTCTCACTGCTCCCGCTGTTAACCCCTGAGGGCTCTGGGATATGTCTCTCTCCCTCTGTGCCCTTTAAAGGTTGCGTTCATTGTAAGCAAGCGCTGGAAAAAATAGAAACGGCCACATTCTTCTGTGAACTCTGAGAGGATGCGTTTCCCACTCGTGCTCGATAGTGATCGGTCTATTAGTACCTGGAACTAGTGTCATTGAGGTGTGAGAGAGCCGCATTCCACTGATGACATCCTGTACGATTTGGGGTCCTTTGCTTCAGATTCACAAGTAGATAGAAGAGATGGAGAAGCTCGTTGATTTTGGTTTAGGAGTCACTCCAGTCACAGCATTGTCTCCGGTATGTTTGTTTGTAGGTTAAACGTAGAAATATAGGAGTGTCTTCATAATGCATGATGATTGCTACTTTCATGTGTTTTTGTTCTGATCACTAATTAAATATTATTTCCTCACAGGACAGAGAGCTGAGGCCAGAGGAGATGGATGGTAAGTTGGGTTCAGTTTCTCTTTCTTGGCTGAGGACATGGCAAGTCATAACAAAGAGAGCAAGGACAAGTTTCATGTGTCTCCAATCATTTCTCTGCGTCATTACTCAACAGAGTTGCGGGACGCTTTCAAAGAGTTTGACAAGGACAAAGACGGTTTCATTAGCTGTAAAGACCTTGGAAACTGTATGAGAACCATGGGATACATGCCCACTGAAATGGAGCTGATAGAACTGAGCCAGCAGATCAACATGAACTGTAAGGACTTCACTATGTTGAATCATGCAAATAATGATACTGCATGCTACCGTCTTGCTTTATAGTTGTGTGATGGTTTTATTTTTGACATCAACTTCTCTGTCTCTTTTTCTGAAGTGGGAGGACATGTTGATTTTGAGGATTTCGTAGAGTTAATGGGCCCAAAACTCCTCGCCGAAACTGCAGACATGATTGGAATAAAGGAATTAAAGGATGCCTTCAAAGAGGTGAGAGTCTGTGGATAGAGATTTACAGAGCACAGAGAGTGTTCTGGTGACCTTTTCAGTTTTTACCTTTCCGTTCTTAACCTTAGTTTTGCCTTTCTCTTCCTCTGCCTTCTCCCCTTGACCTCTCTCTTTTTCTGTCAGTTTGACACTAATGGAGACGGTGCAATAAGCACATCTGAGCTCCGGGAGGCAATGAGGAAGTTGTTGGGCCAGCAGGTGAGGTTTGGATTATGTTTAACTGACAGTTTCTAAACAATTCTTTTATGGATACCCTCTGATTTTTAATGCCAACTTTTTTTTATTCCCAGGTGGGTCACAAGGACGTAGAAGACATCCTGAGGGACGTGGACTTGAACGGGGACGGGCTTGTTGACTTTGAAGGTACACCAGGACATTTACAGTACTATATATCGTACACCGCTGCACGGCTCCCTTTGCACTCACCATCTTCCATTTTCTCCCTCTCACCCGCTCTTTTCACAGAGTTTGTACGAATGATGTCTCGCTAAGACGGACAGAACGACTGATCAGAAGATTATCGGTCCTGAATGTGAAGTTTTGCCCCTCTCTATACTTGACTGAGTACAGCAGAGGACATGCTAAGATCTCTGAGCCATCCAAACCTGAATGATACTGGAATTCAAACTGCTTGAATCTTACGGAGCGAGGGTTCACCTCACACTTTCTGTCAAAAAGTGTTCTTCCTGAAAAGGTCTCCAGTTCAACTGAGGCAGAATTTGCTGTAGCCTAGCTGATGATTGTCCAACTTATCTTTTTTTGCACTTTAATTCTCACTATATAACTTACTGTATGGGTAGATTGCTGTCGTTCTGTCTCGACCTCGACATGGCATTACTATGTGTCTTGTAGAATGTCTCCACTTTGATGTATAGGAATGTATGAGTGAATGTTTATAGGTAAGGTGTAAAAGATGTGTGCAGTGTTGAGTGTTCACTCATGTGCCGACTTTTACCAACACGCTCCCTTTGTTTGCGTCCGATGCCTTTGTGTGACATTGGTGCTCCACTGAGGAACCCATGTGGCAATATCACACCTGTATTGTAACTGTGTGACCATCTGTGATTTGTCACCGTGCTAATCCAGTCTCACAGATGCATCACTGTCTGATGCCTCGGCCGTGAAAGCAGCAGATCTTAATGGGAAACTGCACTCTAAAATACCTTTCGCATGTGTTGTTCCCAGATGTGTAAGATCAAGGGCAGTGCTGAAGACGCACGACTTTCTTTCAAAGCTTGAATCCAGAGGAAACTGATATCCAATGTGTTGACTGACACTTGCCTGCTATGTTTTCTACTAACAGCATCAGTATGTGTCCAAACCCTGAGAACTCATCCTCTTGTTTCAGTTTAAATTTTTGTTGTCACATCACAATTACAGCGAGTATAAAAGTTATTTCATACTAGCATTAGCTGGTTAACCAACCCCACATCAGACTGTAATGCAGAGCACATAATGCACAATGCAATTAAATTGAACCAAGAACGCATAGTAACAGTAATTATCTGCACCCTGTGGGCATCAGGCTCTGTCATTGTTTTTTCTTTATCTTGTGCTGTATAATTGTTTTAAGGCATCTGCATTTGTTTGTTACCACTTCTTTGAAACACTTCATCCAGATCGTCCACTAGATTTTACACTCCAAAAAGTGATCTGTAGTGGACTGATATGGATGCACTTCATGGTTTAAGCCCCTCATCTCTCTGTTGTCATCACAAGACACTTTCTTGAGCTGCTCCATTGACAGTGAAGGGGACACTGACTTTGTGGGCAAACATAACGGTTGAGTTTTTACACTCAAGTGATCTTTGTTTCTGATCTTTATTTCCCAGTAATGCTAACTGTAGTAAACCGTAAAGTTTACTCATGCTCATGCAGGAGAATGATCTTGGATACTGTTGTAGTGTCAGTCTCCTGTTCAGTGTAAATGGAGCAGCTCCACATGTCTTTTCATGTCCACAGTTTTGAATTCTCACACTCTTGATTCCAGCTTTGGGAAAGACTACGTTTTCACAAATCCATATTGCTCTGCCCAAGATCATACAGCAGGAATGTCATACGTGAATTGTATTTAGAGTGGATGTGATCATGTTGTACCTGTACTGTATGTCAATGTCAATATGATTGTTGTTGTGGTAACGTTCCACAAATCTGTGTTGTATGTAAGAAGTTTTTATGCATGCCAAAGAGAGAAATTTATTAAATACAGTATGCACATTTGCATTTTTGTCTTATAAAGTAAACAACAAATCTTGCCAAGTTAATTGTAGAAAAATAAAAGATGTTTACATTGGAGCCCATTATTCTGTGGTGAAATTGTTAGAGAAAATACAAGCACAGTATACTAGAAACTGGTTGTGTTGTTATTTGGATATCAAATGAAAACACACATACATAGATTGTTTCAGAGATCTCAAACATCTTTGCTCCAAGTCTACAGTGCCTAGTCAAAATGTCATTGTTAGTATGCTAGCATAGCAATGTAGTGTGTGCTTCCTGTCACTCACTGGTTTAACTACTGAGGACGAATCTCCTCATAATATTTATTATTATTTATACGTGTCTCTGGTGAGACTGCAGGCTGGGTTTTAACTGCAGTGACACTGCAGGAACATCAGTGGTGAAATGGAG
Source organism: Centroberyx affinis (assembly GCF_046629955.1). NCBI lineage: Eukaryota > Metazoa > Chordata > Actinopteri > Beryciformes > Berycidae > Centroberyx > Centroberyx affinis. The sequence continues at coordinate 134,385 of NW_027279261.1, read as the reverse complement.
ATAACCTTATAGTCACTGTGTGGCAGCAAACTAATTTGTCTTGGACAGAAGATTTATTATACTAGAAACATATTAGGTTTGAAGGTTAGATTAGCCTGTTTTAATTGGAAAAGATTCGTGCTGAAACTAATAATATATATAATTAGTTTCAATAACAATTTTGATAATCGATTAATCGCTTTAGTCATTTATCATGTAAAAATACAAAACATTTGCTAGTTACAGCTTCACAAATGCTAAGATTTCTTTGCTTTTCTCCATTTCATATCATTATAAAATAAAGATTTTGGAATGTTTTGGCTGGTGGTCAGACTAAGTAAGAAATTTAAGACATCAGTTTGGGCCCTGGTGTGTCTTTATTTTGACATTTTATATGATTAACTGATTAATCGAGAAAATAATCGACAGATTAATCGACAATTAAAATAGCCTAATCATTAGTTGCAGCCCTAGAGAAGATTGCAAATAACATAATTGCCCTTAAAATGTATAGAATAATCTTTAAAGGGACATGCCCCATATTTTACCTTCAAAATAACTATTTGAGCAGTACAGACAGAATCCTTGCACTATTTGCTTATTTTCTCTGCTATGAAGCAACTCCAACAGCTTCATTAGGCGTTTCATCCCTCCAGCTAATATTCAAAGCCATTTGGCAGCAGAAAAGTGTATGGAACTGGTGTAGTGTTTATTCTGTCATTACTCCTTGAAAAGATACAATGACAGTAGAATTGTAAACTAATGTAAAATGGGTCAAACTAACACATTTAGGCTACTGACTGCCCAATTTACTGTCATTGTTACTTTGGTGCTCTGGTCTTACCTAGGCTTAGATGTTTTTGTTTAGTAGTGACCACTATGCTAACATGTTTCCCCATAGTTTGGTCATTATGAAGTTCAGTGCAAGTAGAGGTTTGCTTCAGGAAGCAAGAGGCCTACAGGAGATTTCATGATGCTTACAGACCCAACAACACTCACCACAGAACTGCACTGTAACACACTGGCTCTTGGGTCATTATTCTGGAGAGACATTGCTGGAAACCTGCAGTAATATTGACACAAGCTGATAGCAACAGCTGTTTGCATGTAAGCGTATATGCAAATTACTTTGTGGCAAACTTGTAGGAGTTTCCTGTGGATTTCGTGCAAATATTGTCAAACCCAAAGCAGCACCTGTGGCAAACAATTTAAATATACCATAAAACAAATGCAGGATTCTTTGTTTGCTTCATACGCATTGAGGGCATTTCTACATATGAAGGCCGGCGTTTAGTATTAGAAAAAGGCATATGCGTGGCTGAACTCTTCCTATCAAAGCTCTACTGTCAGCCATAGAAGTATTACATTGCTGTTGCCACGGCAACAATCTTCATTCATTCCTTTCGTCAAACCCAGAGTGCACCGCGTGCGCGCTGCGTTGGACTCTCCTGATTGGACAAGACTCCGACCGTACCAAACCCGAGGGGGGGGTGAAGATTTCTAAAGGCCACGTGTGGACTACTACTGTAATTTAATACGTTTCAATCCGGTGAATGAATCACTGTGGGCACGACAGGACTCGGGGTTTCTTTTCTTAGGTTGTCGGTCATTACATCTGGTGATTGATAAGACTTAGATATATATACCCGGTTCGTGCTGATATCCTCCTGCAGGGTTGGAGTGACAGACTTAATGATCGAGCCTATGGGTAAAATAGTAACAGGTTTATAATACCAATAAAAACCCCACGTTGTAAACTACTAAGATACCTTTTCTTCCGCATTTTGCCAGCTGGCTTGAACACTGTTGTAGCTCTCAACCAAACCACAGCATCTCTGACCGGCATGGGTCAGCCTCTTACATCTGGACTCCACCTCCTCCGGCTCGTGCATGGAAATATTACATTACTGTATATGACATGCTATCAGAGGAGTCGATTAGCCATCAGTGAAAGGAAACCTCTCACTTGACGTGGAAGGGAAACACAAGACTTCAACCTGTCATAGTTTCCATCATAGCCAAACTCTAGGTGCAGGGTGCAACAAGACAGTTGTTCAGAAAAAAATACGATACAGTGTTTTCACCCTTCAAAAGTTATGTGTGCCTCAATGTGAACTTATTTATTCAAAGTTGTGATTTGCCCATAGGTATTATCAATTAGGTGAAAAGTGAAAGACTGATGCTGTTCTCATGGATGCTGATGTATTGCTGGATTCATGATGTTGAGTATTTCAAAATAAAACTTAAATAGATCATAAAAACCGGCAGGTATAGCAGTTTGGTGATTAGTTCAATAAGCATTGTAGCGCATTTCCCCATCCAATGAACTTTTTAACTAGAGCAGAACTAGTAACCAAAGCGATGTGATTGGGTAGAAATTGTGTCACTCAGTAGCCTAGCGATAGAAAACATGAAGTTAGGTGGCACTGCCCCGCCTCCTGCAACTGGCAGCCACTGTAGCTAGCAGCAGAGCTAATGTTAGTTTGGATGCACACATTGAATGAAAGTCAACGTCAGTCTATCAGGCAGAGGCTACCAGCAACCAAGGAGATCTGCACAGTAAAGTTAGCTTAGATTGTAGAGTATAGGCAACCGGCGAGACTATAATAACAGAGATAGGCTTACACATTGCAAAAAGATAGGTTGAAGAAAGTCGTGAAAAGGGAAGGTAAGAAAATGGGAAAACTGGAATGCGTGTCTTAGCCGGTCGCTTCACAGACCAAGTATTTCTGGTTAGACAGGTAGCTAGCTAGCTAACTGACCAGTGTTACCAGCTGCTTATTCCTCTTTGTAACAGTTTTCAAATGAATACAGAAAGAGTACAATGTGAATGTGTTAACGTTAAGCTAGTAGACGTGCTTATCATTTCACCAGTCAGTTTTTGGATTTGTATGCATGCGTGCTAACGTTACTACCGGTGATCTGTACTGTTAACGTTAGCATGCTGGCTATTGATATCATGTTGCATATAACGTAAAGTCATCATGAGACAAGCTTGCTAGCCCCTAACGCTAGCTAACCTTATCTGGATAAATGTGGGAGGGTTCCTTCCATGCAAGTCGTGATTTTCAGTCAACCCTGGGTGACTAGTTAGCCAGCTCTGCAACCACAGCTGCTGTCTGTCCCACAGTGTCCTCGGACCGAGCTGTGTATGGCAATGCAGCGGGTCACGGCACAGCTCGTCGGCTGGCTGGTCGCAGCGGTGCTGTCGCTGCTGGCGGAGCAGTGCTGGGCGGACGGCGGGGGGCCCAGCCTCGCTGAGCGAGTTATCTGGGCTGTAAACGCTGGAGGGGAAGCGCACACAGACATGCACGGTATTCACTTCAAAAAGGACCCCTTGGAAGGGAAAGTTGGGAAAGGTGAGTTGATGCTATCAGCGGTTAACTGGTAAGATGGGAGTCTGCTTGTCTTGCCGGGCTTCATCTGCAAGGTGTTGATGCGAGTGACGTTGCAGGGTGAAGCTGTTCCTCAGAGAAACACATTTTCTGCAGAAACCAGTGTAGGGTTGTGGCTTCCGCAAGTAAACACAAACCAATGAGGAGTCAGCCCAGGCGGCTGCAGCTCCATCCCTCTCTCAGCATGTGGAGGAAGCAGATGATGACATGATAAAATTGACTACAGAGAGAAATTCTTTGCCCCAGTTATGGGGGCAGAGGTAATTGCAAGGTAGAGTGAACAGGGTGTTGTAACTTGCCATTTGAGACAGAAGGGCACTGTACTGCACCCAGTGAAGGAAAAGGTCAGAACTTAAGCAAGTGTTACTTTTGCATGAGACATAAGAAGAAGTGGTGTCCAATTTTCCAATTTTGTGCCATGGAAGGCCAGGAGTGTGCAGGGGTCAGTCCAAACTCTCTTTACACCATAATTACAACACATTCACTCAGAAAAGAGGAAGTAATACGTGAAATCAGGTGGTTTTTGGTTGGAATGAAAACCTGCAGACGGCTGGCCTCAGTGATACATGACTAGAGTCTGACATGTTTCATTCAGTGAAGGTAAAGGTCAGAACAAGCAAGTGCATTCTGTTACTTTGCTTGACTATAAAACACTATCACTCTTTCAGTAATGCAGCTATAAGCATGTTTTACTCTTATTGTGCGATGTGTGTGTGTGAACAAACTGCACACTGGGCCTGATGCTGTCCCTCCCCTCTGTAGCTTCTGATTACGGGGTGCGTCTACCCATACTGCGCTCCAGTCCAGAAGACCAGATTCTCTACCAGACAGAGCGCTACAACGAGGACACATTTGGATATGAAGTTCCCATCCGTGAGGAAGGAGACTATATACTAGTCATGAAGTATGCAGAGGTCTACTTTGCCCAGTCTCAACAAAAGGTAAGGCACTTTACGAATCAGAGAGTCATTCCCGCCTAGCTAGCTCCTTCTCTTCTGACAACAGTGAGGCATGTGCTAATATTGGTATTTTTTCACTTTTGTTTGCTTTGTAATTATTTTTCACTGTACAAACAGTGTTCAGAAAAAAACACTGGGAGTTGCTTAAATACCCATCGGTTCACTTTAATGATGACATCTGACACCTGTGTGTGTGTGTGTGGTTCACGCTGTTAATCATTGCTAATCGGGGATGATGCATTTCCCAGGTGTTTGACGTTCGTCTGAACGGCCATGTGGTGGTGAAAGACCTGGATATCTTCGAGCGGGTGGGTCACAGTACAGCCCACGACGAGATAGTGCCCTTCTCCATTCGGCGCGGCAAGCTGAGCGTGCAGGGAGAGGTGTCCACCTTCAACGGCAAGCTCAACGTGGAGTTTGTCAAGGTGAGTTGTTTTTTCAGTGGATTCACTTACATGTTAGGATGTCACTGTCCGTGAAAAGCCCAGCCTTGGTTTGCTGGAACTGTCCCGCCCCTTATTCCAATATCACATTGATGCATAGCTCCATCCACTGATTGAGGTTGAGGGTGCCCTGTTTTGCTCTGGTAGGAAAACATTCTGTAGTTTGGAAATGGTTCACTACTTAAAAAAGCTAATTTGGTTGTGAAAGCTCAAAGCAATGTACTTGAGTCCACAAAGCCGTCTCCTACTCACCTTCAATAGAGCAGAGCAACAAGAGTCTGACAGGTTTCCTTTTGATTCTCTTTTCAAGTTTGGGAAACACTTAGGGCATAGAGATAATAGATCAATTTGTAAAGGGGTTTGTATTCCCCTTAAGGTCTTGGTACTAATAGATGTAAGATTTTGCCAGTGAGTTTGCAGACTGAGGCTGTGTGACTTCATTTGTAGGGTGGCATACTTCAAAAAAGGTTCATCTCCTTACTGGAGCTCTTTTTCTGCAGTGACCCTCTTTTTTTTAATATATATATATCCATAACCGTCGCCGCATTTTCCCTCTCTAAAAAGACACAAGTGGGACACGTTGCCTGCTCTTTTTGCAGAGAAGGAAAAACTGTTCCAGCACTGAACTGGCAAAGTGTTATCGGCACAGGTGTTTGTTTTGCACTGTCCTAGGGTTCTTTGGGAATCCACCTGCACCATAATGTTGATTCTTTAATCCTGAAATCACACAGCGAGATAAATTTAGACTAAAAACAAAGTAGGAAGTCAGTTTTGTAATGGTTGTTTGCATGTCAAATTATGAGTTTTGTGCTCTATGGGGAGAATAAGCTGTGCTCTAACCACTTAGTTGTTTCTTGAAAAAGCAAACATGATGGGTGGTTGTAAGAAACAAATTATACACGTCACGAAAATCCACTTCGAGCTATATCAGTTGATTCAGTCAATCCTGACAAAAAGTCGACTAACCCTATATCATAACTCTTGTCCTATGTTTACCCTTTGAGCTATTCTCTCCCAAAGCTAGAAAACCTTAGTTTTGAATTGGGACAGCAGCATTGTTTGTTGCTTGAACACATCACAGATTAGACTCCTGGCCCTCTGGTTTTTCACTTTTAAATGAGAGTTTGTTCATAAATGCTGTTTTTGACCTGCACATGATTTGAAGAATGATGTGAAGTTTGTGTTTTAGGGTGGATGTTTGCTTTGATGTAGTTGTCTCTGGCTGCTGCATAGTGATGACATGTCCCTCTGTGTGTTTCAGGGTTATTATGACAACCCCAAGATCTGCGCTCTCTACGTAATGAAGGGCACATTAGAGGGTGAGTCTCATGAGAGTAAACATAACCTTTAGCATTCTGCACAAATTCAGAGCATTTTCCGATGCCTTGCTCAACTAGCTGTAAGCATTTTTAGTATCCCATTTGTTCTCAAACTTGTTAGTAGTAGTGGCAACGTTGTTAGTAATACTTGTTAAATATTAAGTTTTTGGAACAACCACCCCCATCTTCCCTTACGTGTTTTCCTGCCTCGTAGATGTACCAAAACTCCAGCCTCACCCTGGCTTGGAGAAGCGCGAAGAGGACGACGACGAAGAGGACGAGCCAGAGGGAGGCGAGGAAGGCGGGAAGAAGAGTGCCTCGACGGCTCCCAAGTACAGAGTCCAGTCGGGCCCCCGAACACCAAACCCCTACGCGGCCGACAACAGCAGCCTAATGTTCCCCATCCTGGTGGCGTTCGGGGTCTTCATCCCCACACTGTTCTGCCTTTGTCGGCTGTGAGAACTTGAGATCGAGGAAAGGACGGGTGGGGGGTGGGGGGAGTGAGGGGGGGGGGGGGTGAGGGCGAGATGGACGAGAGACTGTGAAAAGAGAGAGGGGGGGGGGGGGGGGGGGGTCAAAGTGACAAACAGCGGCGCAGGTAGAAGCATACAGACGGGAGAGAGCTCACGGCTTGGAGAAAAACATGACGATGGAGGACAATAAAAAAAATAAATTAAAAAAAAACAGAGAGACAATGATTTTTGGAGAGCCAACTGCAAGATGAGGCCAAACGCCTTCGTTGTTGAATTTTTTTTTTAACGTCGAGGAGAGAAAAGGGGATGTGGGAAGTGTGTGTGCTGCGCGCTTCTGTGTGAATGTGTCTTACATCCACCTCTGCTGACCCATTTGAACAATGTTAGTCATTTCCACTCAAAAACAGACTGGGTAAGATTTACAGACGCCACTCGTCAAGGTTTGGAACCACATTTCAGTAGCGATGGGGATGCTCAGGAGCGATCTGTCTGGGCCCATTTTATAAACTCAGAGCATTGTTTTGTACCGGGTTGTAGCAAGGAAGCACATTCTGTTTAACGCCCCTGCTCAGCATTTGGTCAGAAATGTGTTACCTTGAAATTGGATGAATTTTATGGAAATGGTGCTGCTTTGAAATTGGTTAAATTGAATAGAAAGTGCGAGGCAGATGGCTAGTGGAAATACAGTTGCCATTTGACAGGTTCACATTTTTCTTCAGCTCGTTAACATTTTCTGTGTCTCTCCACTCCAGTGTAGTTAGTCCTAAGTTAAGTGCAACCACGCACGTGCCATGATCTGTTCGAAGAAACGATTCCTTATTGTACCGGCCCTGCAGCTGCCGGGCTTACATGCTTTCTGCTGTCTAAATTTTAGAGCTAGGCTTGCCTTTACGTTAAGTACAGGTTGGGTTTCACAAATCTGTCGCGTGCTATGTGGGAATGCATCAGACTTGAGTGGGATTATCCCGACAAGGACCGATTCGGGACCACAGAAAGCGCAGTCGAGGTGATCACAAATTGCAAGTCCATTTGTTAGCACTTGTTGGAGTTCTTTATGGGACGGACATACTATGAAGTTATTAGAAATTGCATGGCAAGAGTGTTGAAACCTTTTCTTTAGGGCTAACCCTTACTTGTTTGTTTCAGTCCACGGTACCGTAACTGCAGTCAGCGAGAGGCCATATTTGTGCGGTGAGACTGAGTTGTGTTGCTAAAGCTCTAGTGAGTCAGGATCTTTATGGGCCGCTATGGGATCTCTGCCTTCTCCACTCATTTTATGATTACGCATGCCTGCCTTTTTGTTTCACCAAAGAATGTTTTTATTTTGTTAAGAAAGAAAAAAACACTTGGTAGCCTGTTTTTTAATTTGACTAAAGCCTGAAAATCTCAAGAGGGGTTGCAAATATAATTCCATGATGCCTCTGTGGCAAGTGGTTGAAGTGGACGTATTTGGATATATGCTCACTTATCACAATCACTGATCTGAGACTCAATTTAGAGAAACAGGGTGCTTTGCCAGTCTTAACATTGTATAGTCAGTGGTAATACTATAGGGACTGTGGTGTTAATTGTTTTTTCTTGCTATTTGTATTTCTGGTTTAAAGTACAGACTGTTATGACGCTGATGGCATGATGAACTTCAGTCCTCTGACACTGGGAGGACAAGCCACGACAACTGAGACGTTAAACATACTAACAAAAGAGCGAGGATCAGTGTCAGTCTATGCATTTGTCTTGTACATCTAATTTCACCCCAAAGTCCCTATAAATGCACCACTGACATGAGTTGTTTTCCACCTGCAGTGAGATAACAGAAAGCACACCAATCGGTTTAAACAGAAAAAACAAATGTTTACTGGATGTTTTTTTATTTTTTTTTAGAATCGATACATATTGAATTTCCCGCAGTCTGCACCCAGACCTTCTCCTTTTCCAAATCTGTTGTCTTAAAAGCCTTTTCAACCTTGACCGTATCATTTTTTTTATTTGATTTCAGTGCGTCAATGGGAGGCAGTTCAGTGCCACTGAGTTAGTAGCAGTCATGGTCTTTGAATACGTTGAGGGGGAACCGGGGTAAAGTGTTACCCTGTACGCCTTTTTCTGCTCGATGCCCATGTTCTCTCGACTCCTGGATATCGATATCCCTTTTGCTTTCCATACCGCCTGAAAAGCGGCTTTGTTCCTCGAGCCCTCCTATTTATGTATCTAGTTACCTCCATTAAGTGCTTAGCTCTACTCCAAGAAGGACAAATTTGTAACTTTGCCTGTTTTACTGACGTGTCTTAAATGTCCCCCCACCCCCGACCCCCTCCCTCCGCTAGTATTGCTGTCGCTATATACAGTACTTGACAAATAATTGATAATTCAGGTGTTGTGGATCCTTTCTCACTCCTCGATTCTCCCTTCCCACGTTTAGCGCTGGTGGACAAGAAGTGGTCGCTAGAAAATATTTGCTGGTCAGTTGACAGCTGGTTGTTCTTTTTTTTTTGGTTTGTTAAATTGTAAAACTCAACTCCTATTTAAGACATGTAAGCACCTTTTGTTCTCTGAAAAGATGCAAAAAGCTCATTTGATTTAGCACCAAAGTCACCATGTTCTGTTCTTCTGCAAATCAAGTCTACACCGTTTTGCGTGTGTATATAAGGTACAAAATCACACTTTTTGTAGTGTGACACCAGTTATGTTTTCATCACTTTTTGTGTTCTAGCTGAGGTGTTTTAGGGTTTTTAATTGTTTTCTTGTGTGAAGAAGACTATGTGGCCTTTCTGCTGGGGAGGAACGGTTGTTGGTACAGAGTATAACACAAATAACCTAATGGGCAGCCAGATGTGCTGACTGCCAGAAAGTCAAATAAATGAGATGCATCTGAAAATGTGGGATGTTCCATTGTATCATGTATAATTTAAATCGGAGCGGGGTTAATCTGGAGATATTTTATAATAACGCTTGGATTTGTATCTTTGAATTTTTTCCTCAGGATCTGTTTTGTTTGACTTTTTAAACGTGATATTTTATTGGTGTGACATTTTGCACTGCCTCATGTATTTTAAAATCTCTTGTCATTTTTGTGTATTTTTGTCTGTCTTTGTTGCCTTGATTATTGAATACATTGTGCTTTACCATCATTCGCTTTGAGGTCCCTCTTTTGTTGTGCTTGTTATTTCATTAGTCATTTTTCTCTTTCTTTTCAACTTACAAGTTTCGGGGCTAGATTTTCATTCCACTGTTAACAGCTCTTAGGAGTAGGGGATGGGTCAGTTCAGTCATTTTGCTACAGTACTTTCAATAATTGATTCCTAATCATCTGTCAATAGAATCAATATTCCGTGAGTCCTTTTATACGACGCAATTTCCTGTATTGACAGAAGTTAACCTCAACTTTTCTAGGAGCAAAGCCAGTTGAAAATATTTGTGAACGGTTTTTAAGAAAACTATGTGTAACCTATATGTCCAGCAGCTGTTTCAAACTGTCTTAACTGCTATGTTTTTAGAGCCTTTTGTTGGACATCAATCCTGCTGGAGAATATTGTGAATAAAACATCTCACAACTTGATGAAATGGAGTGGAATGAAGATCCTGCTCTCAGTGTTAAGGTTCCTGATTTGTTTCTCACCTAAGAACCAAAGAATTGCTGTCATTCCATCCCAACTCTCCCACGCGATGTTCACACATGACGCTAAAGGTTCCTCCATCTCTTTTCCTTATTTCTTTCCTTGCCTTGGAAAGCAGTGAATAAACCAGGGGAAACATTTTGTTGGTCATTGTTTTGTTTTTGTTCAGAAATGTCACCGCTAGCTATTTCCCTCCCAGAAAACCCGACCTTCTCGGCATCCTTTCATTGTCAAATCATCTTAAGAATATCTTTTTTTTATGGCTCTGTAATTGCTTTTGAGATGACTATGAAGTGCAGTGCAAAAGATGACCTTCATTTTTTTGCGGTTTGATGTTATTTCTCCTTGTCTATACTTATTTTCAAAGCAGCTGAACATGTAAGATGGATTTGAACGACAAAACACCAGCCACTCTCTCCCATCCTCCAGGCAGCAGACCGTACAAATAGCTAGTAGGTCTACCACAGATCACACAGTATGAGTGTGTGTGAGTGTGTGTGTGTGTGCTAAATGTGAATAAAGCATCCTACTGTATAGATAAATGTGTAAGTTGCATCCTCCTCGAGGGCTACAGGCAGCAGCAGGTGGACTGGATAAATGTATTTGAGATCCCCGGTCTTACTCAGTTGTGGCATATATCTGCAAAATGGGAACTGCTGATAAATGCTGTCTCTTTTTAATAAATGTGCTATTTTATCTAAATGTGTTGCTATTGTTTTAAGGATTCCTACACACCTGAGTCATTTCTGTTCATTAGTAAAAGCAAGTTGATCGTGTTTGCTATTTGTCACCCTGAGTGTTTTGTAAGTCAGTTCATTTGCAGTAGTCATATTGTGTGGGGGAGGCTCTATCATATGAATATTGTTGTCCCCCAGTAGTTTAGATAGTAAAATCTAAAGTAGCCATTGCAAATGTCACTTATATCTTGGCATTACACCAGCTTTAAGTTTGTGCATCATACCCTGAAACTGATCCAGCACATTCTCTCTCTTGATATTTCATGAGGAGGAACAAACCAACAGCCCCACAGCTAAATCCAGCAGGGTGATTTACTCAGCACATGTACAGAGTTGTGTTTGTCCAGGTGTTGTTTTTTCCACCTTTCCCACCAACTGTGAAAACTTCGTCAGAAGAACAGAGCCTCGTCGCTGAAAGGTGTTGCTTAAATTGGACGGCTCAGTCGGGACCAGAAGAGGAGAACAGCTGAACAAAGGAGCCTCACCACATCCACCGACACACAGGTGGTCACACTACAGTTTGATGCTTTAATAAAACACTCCTAGCTTTGACATAACACTGAGCTTCCATAACCAAAGAATGAATCCATAAACATATGCAATATACAGCATTTACATATTAACAAAATATTCTTTCTCACAAAACAAAACATTTATAAATTAATATATTTGACATTGATGAAGTGCATTATTTCCCCTGTATGCATTGAGATGGATGTATATCTTTTTGGTTTTGCTGAAGATTAAATGTTTCCTCCAGGTCTCAGCAGCAGAACTCATCAGCAGTCCGAGTTTGACTTCATCTATAGGACAGAGCCACGAAAGGGGTGTGTAAGAGGTGGACGCCGCTGGGCGCGCAGGACACCCCCGCCCCGTCCCGGCTGCACCCCAGGGCCAGGCCCAGCTCCAGAGTGGGCGGCGTGGGGGCTCCGTCCCCCCACACATCACCGTCGGTGTCCTGCAAAGCCCGAGGAGCCGCTGCCGGTGGTGGAGCCGGACCCCCCCGGGAAAACCCCCCCACCCGCCGCATGTTGACCAGGCTGGGGCCCCCTCCGGCACCCCCCCCCGCCGCCTCCTGCAGGCCATGGAAAAGGAACAGCAGGTCCACTCTCAGCTCCACCATGTCACCCCGGGGCCACAAACTGTACCTGAGGGAGGGGAGAGAGGAGAGGAACTTCAACACCCAGTAGCCTCGTCTCCAAGCTTTCAGAAAGATGAACAGTGGTACACTTTTGTGAGAAAAAACGATAAGGAAACTGTAGTGGCAGTAATGATCGGAAGGGAGGATTAGAAGTGTTACCGTGTGGGAAGGTTGCGTTTTGCCATGGATGGAAGCACCGGCCGGATGTGGAGGCGCTGTGGGTTGAACAGTTGGAGGTGAAGCTCAGCTCTTGTGACTGATGCAATTGATAAAACATCCTGGGTGAGGAGAAACTCCACATCTGTATCTGAGAGAGGAGTGGAGGGGGGGGGGGGTTAGTGGTGTGTGTGTGCAGGCCCCACAGACCCCCATTTGATACCATTTAGTCCCAGGGAGCCATATAGGAAGGTTGTTGTTGTTGGAAGTTGTTTTCACCCCTGATAGTCTGTCTGTCTGTCTGTCTGTCTGTCTATCTCAAAATCTTAGGAACAGCTTAAGACACGATCAGGATCTGGGATTTCCGCGATTCTAGGCAATTCTATGTGTTTATCCATAACTTTGAAACTAACCGAGATAGAGACTTGACTCCAGTTCCTAAGGAATATGTTTACAGGGTCAATAAATCAATTTAACTTCAAATTTAAGTCATCGGAATTATGTCTTGGGTGTAACAGCAAGTTGGAGAATTGTTCCACGTCGGTGGTGTGTTGCGCTCTGGGTGCCTTGTGATTGATTTAGTGCTGAGCTTTAGGCCGAGCTGTAGCCTGCTGTCTACTGGGGGGAGATAACTGTGGTGAGATTGAAACCTTTAATTTCTGATTAATTACATTATAATAAAACTAAACTAGTCCTCAGTTTGCAGGGGGAGGGCTGGAACCAAGGAGCCCTGAGCGTCCCCGGACCCCACGTTGAGAACCACAACTTTCAGCACAACACAGCGCAACACTGCTTTCTTAGTCTGATAGCTAATTTCAATTCCACAACTTTAAGACAAACTTGATATTATAACAAGGGCTGTGATTTGACCATCTCTAGTTTATTTTACCTCCACTCAAGCGTCCTTGAATCCCTTTGACGCTCCCGCAGCGGAGTCCTTCTTGACAGCAATGATAAACCCGTCGCACAAAGCTGAACAGGGCTTTTCCTGGGAAAACGATGCCCTGAGATCCTCCCGGGGAAAAGGGCCGGACACGGAGCCGGAGCAGCGTTGCATTATCCTGAGGAGGTCGCGCGGTTTCCATCCATGGCGCCGCCAGCTCCGCGCACCGCTCCCGGTGCGTCCCCGCGGTCCCTCGCCTCCACCGCCTCAACGTGTTCGTGCGTAAAGTTGATCTGTGGAGGTCATCTCCGATAGCGGGTGACTGTGAGAGAAATCCCTGCGTGTCCAACGCGCGACCAAACACTCCAGTGTCACTTGTCATCACCGAGAGAAACATTAAAGCAATCCAAGGGCAGCGCGAGGAGGCCATGGTGATCCTTCTGCGTCTGGAGAGCTTCACTGCTGGATTAAAGGCAACTTCTCTGTGGTGCCAGCTCTCCAGGCGGCGAGGGCTTCACTTTACCCCATTGGTTCGCCTATATACTCTGCTGACAATGGGGACATTTTGCCACTTAGAATTTGAATTCTGGCCCTCCTCACTGTCCCTGCCCCTCTTTTTGTCCGTGCTCTTAACCACCCATTTGCCCCCCATTGGTTTCTTTTAACGCACTTGCATAATGAGGCGCCCCAAGAGCGCCGACCCCATCCATTCAAATTCAGCTACTTAGCTAATGACTCTAATTACGCTATATTTGGATCATCACCAACGACCTTATTTGCAAAATGTATAGCACAGAAATATTCGGATACAACATGGATAGTAACATTTTATACGCAGGTACTCAGCTTTTCAAATAGCGCACATTCCCATTCATCCCGTTTTAAACCTTTTTAAACAATGCCATTAAGCTTATGGTGGAAAACAATGAGGCCAGATGCAGGGTCACATGCGGGCCGCTGATGGCCCTAATAAGGCTGCGTGGCCCCTGTGGCTTAAAACAAGCATTTACAAAAGTAACGCACATGCGATTCAACACAGACAGGATTATTTATTCATTTATTTTCCCAGTATTGATTCACAATATAACAGTGATCCTGTACTCAGCAAACAACAAATGCACACATTTTGAGGGGAAATAACTTTTACAAGAAAAACAACTAGAGTGGATCTAATAGCTTAATATTTAAATAACATGATTCCTGAAGAGCTGATTTGAAATAAATAGACATTTGAATAAAAAGCACTTTTAGATTATTTCAGGAGGTTTATAATTATGTGCATCCAAAGGAAAAACATTTTTCTATACAAACATACAAAGCTAAATTTTGTTTTAAATTCAATTTCCTTCATCTTTAAGTGAATAAACAGAAGTAGGAGTAATAAATACATTCAGTGTGTTAAGGACTATCTGTGAAAGTGACCAGGTGGCAAAATGTGTGCAGTGTACCATAGGAGAATAAGCTATTAATCATACTCCTCTGTTGACTTTGCACACATAATCACAAAGGTTATTCACATATTAAGTCTTCAGCGCTCTCCTTGAGCATTTGAGCAAAACATTTCTCCTCTTGTGGCCGCAGGGCAGAGCCTGTGTTGCTGCCGCTGTGCGTCAGAGCAGGTTGACCCCGTGTTTCAGCAGTCTGTGTCGGGCCTTGCTGGGCAGGGAGAAAGCGCTGTCCTGGTGGTTCGGGATGCCCGAGTTCCTCACTGTCCCGCCTTGCTGCAGGAAGTACGTCTCCTGGGCCACGCTGCGGGTCGCGTACACGGCGGCACCGGCGCTCCTGAGGTCAGAATGTCACACGCGTTTACAGTTGAGCCATTTAGCTGCTGCTCTTATCTAGAGTGACTTGTAGAATGATCTTAAATTCCCAGATTGCCAACGTTACAGGCGACCAATAGTAAAGAGCACAAGGGTCAAAGTCACAACCCAAAATAACAAATGTCCATGTGTTCCTAGACTGATTACATACGGCAGAGAAGTGCTAGGTAAAGTATGGAGAGCCAGAGTAGAAGTGTTTTCTTTTTTAAATATTTGTCACATCCCAGCATTTGGGAATGCTGGGATGTGACTTCAACATACAGTAATCATATGAACTGACACACAGCACAGGGCCGACGGCACGAACACCCCCAACCCCCGACTTCTACTTGAGTGGCTATGAAAGGCCAGAGACCCCACACCCCCTCCCACCCTCCACCCCCGCCCCACCACCACCACCTCACTGCCATACTGACCTGATAATAGCCTCCTGCAGAGTTTCAGTGTCACAGAAATGCGAGTGAAGGAGTGATGTGGCTCGCACAAAGGATCGCTCCTGGGCTCCCCCCGGTCGGGCAGACAGGTTGGCTGCAGGGACACACAATGACAAGAGAGTCAACACCAGCGCCATGTTAACCTGGACAAGCACGCCTGCTGCATAAAGGAGCGGTGATCACAGTGCTGCTAATTACCCGCTAGCTCATGCGAAGACAAATACAAGCTTATCAAAAACAGAAGAATCACACAAAATCCCCGTTAGCGGGGCACAGAGCATATACTCACTCTAGAGGAAAAGTGAACATTGGGAAACTGAAAGAGACAGAATTCCAGAGATATCAGAAAACAGAAGAAGATGCAGAGAAGAGTGACACAAAGACAAAAATACAAGGAGAATCAAAGAGTGAATGAAGAGCGATATCTGAGAGTATTAGGGGAGTGTGTGTGTGTGTGTGTGTGGGGGGGGGGGGGGGGGGGGGCAGCTCACTTGTCAGTGTGTTTTGAATACAGTCGAAATGGGCAAAGACGTAGGGTCCTTGAGGGCCCGGGGCCCCTGGAGTGACTGTCCTCAGGTGGGCCTCCAGTCCATTCAGCGATGCCAGGCTGCTGTGATACTGGATGCAAACCACAAATGCAGAGCTGATTGGCTGACAAAACCATACATTACCATCACAATGCCAAATTACTGCACTCTTGTACTTTTAAATTGGGAGGACTGACTTGAATTTATGCCTGAATGCTTAAGGCTTGTTATGTTTTTGCTTGCATCTTATGCCTTTTGAGTCAAAGTTGAGTGAAAGTTGGGGGGTTGTAGAGCCACACATTGAATTGGTTGGCATTAGTTATATCATGAAGCTTGTTTTTGTAGTTCATGTGCATTGTAAGAATTGACTTGCCACTGGGTTTCCCTCTAGACTATGTGACATACCACTTAAATATTTCGGGTGTCATACTTTGCCGTTTACACAAGCATTATCAAGACTATCCGACCAGTTTCAAAAATTTTCAAGACCATGTATTTTAAAGTTTCATGCCATTCCACAAACTTGCAAGATGACACTGCAACACAGATCAATGAAATCACTTTGCAGTTATTAGTGGAGCATTCTTATTTTCTCACCACTTCTTCCATGGCTGCCGTGTCGCTCTGGAAGTGAGGCTCCACCAGTAAAGCCAGCACCAAGCCTTTCACCCGGTGCTGGTACAGTGTCATGGGGATTAGGGGATTCTCTGCTGGGAGATCTCCCATCTCAGCCTGCTGGCCTCCTATACTCCCACTGCCGCCTCCTGCCGCCGTCTTATCGCCAGGCTTCTCTCCGCCTGCTGCAGGACCGCCGAGACGAGACATTTCCTCAAGCACAGAGCCGTCTCCTTCAGTGTGTATCTGGCTGCTTCCACCACCGTTGCTATGAAAACTGTGATAAAATGACTCTTCCAGTGATTCATCCTCGACTTCACGGGAGATTTTTCCATTTGGGAAAGGAGACCCAAGGGACTGCGGCGGGGGGCTGAGTGGACCGGCGGCACTCTGTGACGGACTCGGGCTAAACACCGAGTCATCCGATACTGACAAGAGAGGGCGGCGGGACACCTTCTGGGGTGTAAAGGGAGATTGGGAGGAATCAGGCTCACATGGCTCTGAATCAGTGGAGGGTGTGTCAGATAACGTCCTTGACAGACGGGTCTTCTTTGGGAAATGGTCTTTGTTTGGGGTTGAATGGGTCCTGGAGGGAGGAAAAAGTGAAAGTATAAGACACTCAGACTTTTCTAGAGATGTTACAGAAGCTTTCCGTTTAGGCATAAGAGCCGGAGACAATTCTAGGGAACTGGCTGTGACAACTTGCTGTGTCAGGACCTGGTTACATTTGAGCAAAACTTCCATGTTGGTATATGTGAGGAAAAAAAAGGCATTTGAGGAAATGTGTCAGCAGCTGTAGAAGGAGCAGGCTTTGTAAAAAAAAATAAATGACCACCCCAACAAAACAGAAGATGGCTTTAATTTCACTTCTGTCAACTTGGAGAGCAGACGATGGATTTGGGACACAACCTTTTGGGAAAATGTTAATTCAGCAATGTTAAGTCTTCCATGTGTGAAAGCTAGTGACTTAACCATATGTGACAAATGTCTTGCTCTTCCCTCCTGTCCCTTAAAGACGGCACTGAGTCTCGGCTACCTGATTTCTCTGTCGACAGGAGAGGACTGCAGGTACTGAAGTTCAGACGAGGTCAGGAACACAGTGGTGGAGCTCACAGCGCTGCCTGAAGAGCCGGGGGAGCTCAGTCCGTTGGGCTTCTGGTCCTGAAGCAACATTTAAACACTGGCTTAGCATTTAAACTTTAAACACTGGCAGCAACATTTTAATAAATGTCTTTGTAGAAGTTAAATGTCTTTCTAGTGATGTGACTTCATCAAAGTAGCTGAGATGTGGGGAAACACTTATGTTGTCTAAATCAGTGGTTCCCAAAAAAGGGGACCGAGGCCACTATAAGGGTCCTTGAAATTGAAATATAATACATGTTACACCTTGTTGTATGTTTCAGTCTCATGCACCATGACCTTCACTGTGAGATCTGGGGGCATCTGTGTGCTGACAACTCTGTGGGAGACAGAAAAGTCTTTGTTTCAGAACAAGCTGTTTGTTCTTGACTCTTGAAGAAGGTCCAGAGGGACCGAAACGTTAGTGATCAATAAATTGTGATGCTGAGCAAGAGCAGTGTGCGGGAAAGTGATACTTTCCAACGCACCTGCATCGGAGCTGGTTGGATGTGCAAATATCTCTATGAAAGAACAAGCTGTTTAAAAAAAACATTCTTCTGAGGGGCGCAAAGTGTCGAAATGACCAGCTTACCTTCCTCTGAAGAGAATACAGCCGGCTAGCACTAGAGGGCAGCGCTGGCAGGCCTGAAGAATGAGGGCAGCTTTAAGGAGGAGAAGTGGGTCAATCTGAGGATAAGAAGGAAATTTGTCATAAACTAGAAGTAAACAGACTGAAAATCAATTAACACATTATGTTTATCAGTACTATAGGCACACTGAGACACTGGTGTTCATGCCTACAAATATGTTTTTCAGTTGTCATTTTATCATCATAATTTCATCAGCAAATACATCAAGTGACAGATTTACCAGCAATATCCAAAAATGAACTGGCATTTGGTTGGTGGCTTGTGTGAAATTCCCTCTCTGATCATCGGAATCTCCAAGTACAAAACGTATACAGGAATTTGTCTTACACAATAGATATTGACACAGTCATAACCCGTCTAAAAACATATTTGTGCAGCAGCACTATTAGGAGATCTACTACTAATCAAATACATAACCCTGACAGTATTTCTTACGTACATTAGTTGAGTCAATGGTCCTGAGGCAGCTGAAGATATGATGCAGCTCTGTGGATCCTGCTTGCAGGTGTGAGAGGTACTGGGCCCATCGCACAGCCAGAGCCTCCCGACTGTTCAGCTACGGTGGAAGACAAAAGTTCACAGTAAATTATGCGAAGACACACATTTCTGACTTTCAGATGTGTCATAAAAATACATGATTCAGATTGTCATTCTATCCCAAACACCATAATAAACAACTTGGGGGAAATTACTGATTACAGTCCCAGGAATGGTTTTTGCTTTCTGTCCCTACAGTCAGACCTGAATTAAGCAAAAGTGGCTTCATGTATTCTGCTTCCTCTTCATGGAACTCAACACAAAAGGATTTAAAGCTCAAAGAGAGGATTTCTCCTGGTGAGTTTAAACTGCTTTGGCCCATGCACCTGCTGGTTTGACTATTGCCTTTTGGAGCGCTTCAAAAGAAAATCTTACTTTGTTCTCTTTTCTATGTGACTTTGACTGTATTTTGACTTTGTATGTTGCTGGTCTGCAACCTTTATGTTTGTCTTGGTGCTGCCTTGTTGGCCGGTTTCCCCTGAAAAAGAGATTCTTCATCCCAGTGGGACAAACATGGAAGGCTAAATGAAAACAAGACTACTGCAGGATTGCTTTGACACTGAAGACAGCACCTGGTAGCTCTGGCGGACGGAGCCATTGTAGAAACAAAAGAGGTTGATGAGCTGGTCCAGGAGGTCGCACACACTGACGGTGGGAATATCCACTGAGCAGCCCAGAGCCTGGGAGACACACATCACCAACTATTAAAGACTCGTTCAGGACGAAGTAAAGTCAGAAACAGCTTGAGTTGGTGCTGGTCCACCTGTGGGCTCACTTACCCAAAAGAAGTCATCTTTCATGCGGATGGCAAACTTGCTGCGGTGCAGCCTGAGTATTCGTACAGGCGCGGAGGAAAGCTCAGAGACACAGCGGCCCACTCCAGCAAGCTGGCCACAGAGCAGCTCCTGCTTATCTACAGGGGTCTGCAGGAGACACATGGCCTGGTTACAGTAATAATGATCAGCTTCATTTCTGCAGCGCCTTCCCAAACTGAGTTACAGGGTTTAAGTCAGCCTTACAGACAATAAAACAACTAGAAATAAAAGCCAGGAAATAGGTAAAAGCAAATTAAGTGCCTGTATGGAAAAGTGTGTTTTGATAAGTGCCTTAAAATGTGACACCAATAAACACACAAGCATTATGTAATAATTATTTTTACTCAACACACTTAAACTCACAAGCCAACCAAACGTCACTACTGTGAAAGCCAAGGCTTGGTACCTCTTCAGGATAGAAGTAGCAGATGCCGTCCCTGGTGGGGTCTCCCTCTCCCCTCACCTTGGATCCATCATACAGGAAGAAATAATTACACCTGGCAAATGCACAAACAAATTTTCTCTCAATTATGCATGTTATGGCTAAAACAGCAAACATAATTGTTATCATATCATGCAGAGCAGTGCATTTGCTTTCCCAAGACCTGGACACGTGTGACTCTGCAGAAAGTGTTACAACAATGTTAGATTATAGGCCGTTTAGTCATATCATTGCCTAGGATTAGTTCCTGTTCAACAATATTGATATTATTATTAATAGTTTGTTGTTGTTGTCATGTTACAGTTCTGAAATGTAACAGAAAAACCTGCAGCCAGCATGGATCTGGAGACAGGAGGCTGGACATGGCAGCACATTTATTGTCATGTTTAACAGATTAGAATAGTTAGGCTGACTGCAAAGTTGCAAGCAGCTACAGAAACCAGAGAGAACAGCACGGAGCAGCTGTTTTACTTGTTTGAACTGTAAATTGTAGTTTCCAGACTAAAAGTAGAAGCAGATGGACTGAATCTCAGCTGATCTCACCTTCTTGAGTCTGGCATCATGATCTCGGCCATCGCTGACAATCCAGGTTTCCTTCTGAAGGAATATGTTCCTCAGTCATTAGTTATCTCTTATCCATGTCTTTCCCACCATCTGGATGAAGACGCAGTCTCGGAAAGCAGCATTCAAGTTTGCGGTTGCAAATCCAACTCAGATCTTACAAATTCTGCCAGACGGACAGCTAACTCTCAGGAGTTGTGTAGAAATTACAACTCGACTAAGTTATTACACCGTAACAGCAATGGGCAATACTTTTAATCAATATCTATTCTCTTCGACGACATATCCTTAATAATGTTAATATTTTAAATAAAGCATGTAAATCAAACTGAATCAAACTATGACAGGGCGAATGTTTCTTGAGGAATGCAGGTCACAAGCAGGAGTCATGTGAAAGTATGGCAAGCACGTAGGGTCAAAAGAGTGCGCCGTACTCGATTGTCTTTTACCAGCCCATTGTTCATAAAACAGTGACCCAGGCCTCCCGGGCCCCAGTAGCCTAATTGAGGAATAGTTGGATTTTTACTAGTGTTCATGAATATGAACTAGTGTTCATGAATATGAACACTAGTTCACTCACTGTTATCTTCCTACTTACAGTATCAACAGTTGCCCAGTTCTGTAGTTCCAAAATATCCAATAAAGCGATCTTCTCACATGAGAGGCCCTACAACAAAAACTTATCAAAAGCCATTTTGTGGCCTAATGTGCTGTCTAACGTCTAGAGTAGCCTACTGTAAAGTGATTTACTGTGGGAACTCCTGTCATAAAGCAGTCACCATAGTAGAGTCAGTCAGTAGTGCTATAATTAGCAACAGGGATGCAGTGAAGGGTAAACCCACCTAAACTTTTACCTTCACATCAGCAAATAGTGTTTGCCCACCTTTTTAGGTTAACATGAATAGTTATGATATAAATTCGTAGTAGGCCTACTAAATGATTGCATCGCTAAAAATACAATTGATTTTTAAGTATATTGATAGTTGATCACCTTGTGATGATCACCGAACAGACGTCATAGGTTACCCACCTTTTTATTTATCGGTTGATGCAATGACGACTCACACAGCTACACAGATGCAGCATGGTTCAACAGGTGGGCTACATGAAAACAAAGTACAGGGATATTTTAAAGTTCGCCTAGGAGTTTGCTGCCCCAGGGCTTTAAATGCTAATTTCTGAGGTAAGTGAAGGTTTGATCCGTTTGCGCAGTAGATGGTCTCGTTCCAAGGATGACATGACCCCACCTTTGCCGGAACAGTATCGAAGCTCCTTAAGCTCCATGAAGTCTACCTTTTGTAAAAAGTTGACAATCCTGTAACCACTTTTTCCCACGGCGCGACCGAGGGCACCAGGAGCCACATTCGGGTCAGGCAGTCAGTCACATCTGTCGCTTCGTCAGGTGATGCGCTTCTACAGATGGCCTTTACAGGGTCTTTGACTGCGAGATACATAACAGTGTTTCCCATACAGAGGCACAAAGGCAAAAAATTGTCAGTGTATAAAAATTGATCTAAATCCAGCTCTGATGCGCCTGATGTGCGCATCACGCCATGTTTGTCATGTGGAGAAGCACGGACAGCAGACCAGCAGCTTTGAACTCAATCCAACATTGTCTCCAAAAGTGAAACTTAACATTCCACAACTTGCTCAAAATCGCCCGGGATTTAGACTGTAACACGCCTTTTGCTGCCCTACAACGTTAACGGTAGGTAACGCTGTTATCTTGTAGTATTTAAGTAACGTTAGTGGAATTAGGTAAGTTTTACCTATGGATAAGTGAACAGTCATCTAGTTTCGCTTTGCTTATTGTTCCATAAACAACGAAAGTTGTACCGTGAGGAACATAATGTACCAGAGTACTTATGTCATTTTGTTTTGGGTGTGTACTGGGCGTACTGTTGCGAAATAAAAGCTTCCCAGCGGCTCTCCGTGGATAACCTCATCTCCAACATTTATTTAAGAGACACTGGTTCATGTTTCCTCTATTTTGTTAACTGACATGGTGATAAATAGCTACAATAAGCAAAATATTGGCATTTATATACGTTTATATGGCAAAAATACGGAACAGACGGATGAGTAGTCTGTTAAAAATAGAAGTCTTGCGTATCTCAAGAGTTGCGGCTCCGATCCGGCTCCAGGCTCTGTTACCCTGACAGTGTGGTGGTGGGCCACCACACACATCACCGTGCACACATGAAAAAAAACACTACGAACTGAATTGTGAAAAAAATAATGTAAACTATAATGCACAGTGTGTCTACAAAACCAAATAAATTAAAATTAAATGTAAGATTTTATAGTTCCAGGTCAATATAAAGGTGAGATCAATAATCCTACGGTCACCCAGCAATGTGTACTACTGCATTTCTTTTAACACCTATTGGCTACAATACAGATATCTGGAACACATTCTGCTTGGCCCAAACCCCTGCTGTCACCATAAGTCACCATAATTCCTGATAAAGAAAAGGGGGATGAAAATAAATGCACCCTAAAAAACCCTAACTATACAATGCTTACCTCATCACACAAACTAAGCATATACTACAAAATGTCTACTTCAACACACAGAAATAAAATACAAATTGAGGTAATAATAGTTATTTTATTTATGTTAGATAAGTTTAAGCAGACATTTTGTTTAATGGTCCAGAGACATGTAACTATCGGTTTGGGTGCCCTGTGTCGACAGCACAGAGGTAAACATATTGGAAATGAAAAGAGTAAACTGTGTAAGGGAGTGTGGTCCAGTAATAAACGATGAGGAAAGACTGGTCCCTGTGCCAGTTATGAAGTCTGGAGGGAGGGTTTACTCTTCGTGTCCCTCATAGCCATCAGGAAGGGCATTCACATGTGCGTTGTGGAAGAGGGATTTGTTGCCGTCTCCCCAGGGGAAACGCTGTAAAAGACAGGAAGCAAAACACATTACTGTTAAGTCAATATAATATATATTCTCATTTAAAAGGTCCAATCTGTAATTATGGTATGGAGCCCTGTGTCACATAACTCCTGGCTTTGACAGGAGATTGAGGCTGGAAAATGTAGTGAACCACTGGAGTGATGCAGATCTGCATGTTTGAGTTATGATGGGCTAACAAACTTCTAAAAAGCTTGTTTTCCGTCTCTAGGTCAAGATCCTCAAGAATATATGTGAATATAAGATGGTTAAATACACTTCAGGTTGTATCTTTAAAGCCAACACATCCCATTAATCTTAGCAATGCTATAAAAAAAGGCACTGATGTACATGTTGAAGTGTACATTACAAAAGTCGTATCAGACCTTGCTGCGAATGCGAAGGTGGCTGTAAGGGGTGAACTCTGGCTGTTCGTGGCTATGCTGCTGCTCCTTCAGGTACATGTTCAACATGCACACTCCAACACCGGGCAGGGCAACCACAAAAGTGAGAATCTTCCATGTCTTTGCTAGAAGAGAGAGAGAACAATGATCATTTTGATAAACAAAACAATGATGCATCCGTCAACACTCGGTTTGGTGAGAGCGAAATTGTTCCTTGGAGATCAGCTGTGAAAAGGGCAACTCTTGAGACATGACAACAAGCAGTAATATTTCTTTAGGCTAATTCCAATCAGCACTCAGGAGAACAAGATGGTAGTAACTAGCACTGAAGACGGACAAAATATTCTGGCTGTAGTGTAACCATAATGGGTCTGTATATTTTAGTCATCACTAACTGCTCATTAGCATTAAGTGGTTGCATTCATTTATTAGGTAATTAAACATTAGGCTACATTAACAATACACAAAATTAGTTAGCTTAATCATCCATTGCAATTAGAAACTAAAAAAAATGATGACTTAAGCTTAGCTAGCAAAGTACTGTAACACAAAGTAGCTACGCTTGCTGACTTTTGGACACTACTTATTATCAGCTGCACAGTAAATTTCTTCCATTAAATTTCTAGTTTAACATTAGGAATGTTGTCTAGCCAGGCACCATAACAAATTCACTTGGCCTGGTTAAAAGATCAGATATTATAACCCAAAATGTACTCTTGACCATAACTTAAGTTGGAAAAACACTAAGTTACAAAACTGAAATATATTATCCTTATAAGGATACACATGCAGAGGCAGGGGTCTGCAGGAAAAACATGCCAGCAGGCCACACATTCATCTCCCACTTGTACATTTCCATCCAAACCAGGTAATTTGGTTGATGGTGAACCAAACTGACATAATCATATGGCTGTCACTACTGTCAAGACATTTTAGCCATATGGCTCGTGTACAGTATATGCTCTAGACACAACAAAGAAAAGTTTTGCCCTGCACACTGATCTACAGTTTCATTGAGAATGAACTGGAAAAGATAAATGTGACAGTATTCTTGATATTGTACCCATCTAGCATCACTGCTCTATTATTGATGCTGAACATACTGCCGTTTTCTTTGTGCCTGCGGTTCAGCATTTAGTGATGCCTCTTCCTAGAATGCTGCATTCTAATAAAAACAACTTTTCCTGAGCTCCAAGGTAGTGGTTTGCTAGCCAGACTCTACTTTTGGACGGCTTATGACACTTCACACTAAAGGCTTGTTATTCAAAAGAATTCAGTGGCAGTGTGAGTCAGACAAGGTTTGATTTTGAAATGGCACAGGGCAGCTGACATGCAGTCTGGGGAAACGCTGTAATAGTATCAGTTCAAAGTTCAAAGTAAGTGTCTTCAGGCGGGGTTTTTTTGGTTGTGGTATTTGCAGAACCGCTATGGAGCAAGAGGCATCATTCCAGCCTAGACAGGGCAGGCTATCAAGACAATAGCAGACCATTAATAGACACTAGAGGAGATGGGGGTTAATAACACCTCACAGAGTGTATGGAACAACTTCCGTATTTGAAACTGAGGGTGCTACTGTATACCACATTTAGATGTGTGAGTTCAAGCAAACATTGTATGACTGCAAAAAAAAAAGAATTGGCCTGGACACATGTCATTCTCTCTTATATGGAGAAAACGTCAAAATTTTATTTAAAACTGGTAAAAGTCTTTAATGCTGCCTTGTTTATGGGCAAATGACTTAAATCTAAATGGCTAGTTAACTGAAATCTGGACCAGTGGTGTCCAATCATGTGCCATGGAGGGCCAAAGAGTCTGCAGGACTACATCAAGTGATTAGCACACCTTCAACCAGAGGGAGCAGCTAATCAGTGAAATCACCTGCTGTAGTCTTTGGTTGGAATGAAAACCTTATGGCACATGGTTGGACACCGTTGATCTAGACTATGCCGAATATACCACAAGACCCTAGCGACCTCTAAAAGGTCCCAAGCCATGTTGTACCAGTTTAGTTTACATTTGCCGATAGCCAAGGCGACATCAAACTGCCAGATTTGTAATTGGAGTTTAAATACAGTAAGAAAGACCGTACATAAACACTGCAGCACATATAACTTAGGTTTCTACTGCTCTGACATTAGCTTTCAAGCAATGTTGTTCATGGTGTGGCTGTACTATTTAGGCCATGTGCGTAACAAAACAGTCCATTAAGAAATAAGACATATAAATAGCATTATCTGAATTATTAATTCAAGTAGTATTCAACTGGAACTACCCTTGCTAACAAGGAAGAAGGACAGAAAGCTAATGTTTTGGTCAGCTTCTTAACGTGCTACTGTAGCTAGCTGCCCTCTCAAGGATGTTAGCCGGCAAGCTAATGCTAATGCTAGCTAGCTCAACAAGGTCACTGTCAAAACAAAACACGTTGGTGTAAATAAAAATTTAAAGAATTATAAATAGTGACTTAAAATGGCAGAATTACCTGCCTGCTCGCCATGGGAGGCGGCAGCAGAGAGCTGACGCCTCGTCTGGGTCAAAGAAGACCGCAGCAGCGCTTGAGAGATCCGTCCGAGAGCCGCCATTTTCCTTTCCGCTATCTGACGTAGAGACCGGAAAGAACACTGTGTGGTGAGGTCACGTGGGGAGGGGGTTATCTTGGGGTTTATCGTCATGGCTCTGGTAATGTCGCCACCTAGCGACATGACCATAAACTACTGAAAGGCTTGGTGGAAACTCTCCAATTCAATGCAACTAAGTTCAAGTCAAGTAAATTAAAATGTTGTTTGTTGTCATTTCACCATACGCAAGTGCACAGTAAAAACTAGAACAACAAAAACGAGACAAAAAACAAAAAGCACAACAAGGCAACACAGTGCAAGAATGTAAAGGGTGAAGTACCACACATTGTAATTGTGGTATTCAGAATTTAAATTCAAATATTGCTGTCATAACACTAATAGTAAAATAGAGTGATGCAAAACAATTCAAGCGTTTCACCATAACCATCACAGTATTTGCGTAGCAGTCAGCAAGGAACATGAGAGGCATATGAGTAGCCTACAGATGTTAATTAGTGACTGGTGTATAAAATCCAAGTGTTGCAGTGTTAGATGTTCAAGGCTGCAGGTACAAAGGACGTGGTAAGGGACTGTGAAGCAGGCAAAGCAGCATATTTTTTTTAAAGATTTATTTTTGGCATTTTATGCTTTATTGGACAGATACATTGAGAGAGAGACAGGAAGGTATGGGAGAGAGAGCAAGGGGAGGACATGCAGCAAAGGCTCTACTCGGTGAGCCACCAAGGCGCCTCCAAAGCAGCATATTTGATGTCAGGGTGTGCACTAAAGACAGCTACATCAGATCCAGTGTATTGGTTAATGGAATACTGTAAATCTTCTTCAATCTTCTTTCATCTTTATCCCACACAGCATGAAGTTTCCACCTTTTTAGGCTAATATTGCTGATATTGTCAGATGTGGTGTAGCCTAGCACAGTCAAATTCGTATTTATGACCATGAACAACTTTCTCAGAGCTAGAACCTGAGAAACAAGACTAATATGGGCTCTCATACTAATTCCCAGAAGGAAGTTGGCCCATTCACAATAAACAGGAAATTGTTTTTGTGTGATTTTGTGTTGGAACTTTTACATTAACAGAAAATCATCCTGGATTCTCAGTTTCCTTTTCCATCTTGCCAATTAATCCTTTATTAAGATCAATACATACATTAGGGAGTGGGACAAACGCTTCCCTCCTGTTTCTGGTTATGGGAGACAGTAGAAAAGGATTATAAATACCGGATTCTTTATTCTAGGCATAGGAATAACATTTCCTAAAACCGAAATTCAGTAGTATTCCCCTTTAAATGGGAGGACTTTCTGTGATCTCATGGTCAGACACAAAGCAAAGAAATTCAGAAATAGTTTGGTTGAAAGGGAGGTAAGTGATAGATGTTCATTTTGTTGACGTGTCATTATTTTTCAAATGTCTTTGCAATCTTTATTGTCAACATATGTGGTATTTCATTATAACTGTATGGAAGGTTTCCCATGTTTTAACTGTGGATGAGTTATACACGCAAATGACACAAAGCACAATCAGCATACTATACTGAGTAGAAGATATTACAATAACATAATTTCAAATAAGGTCAAAATTTGGTTGACCTAACTTGTAATTTGTCAACCGAATTTGCTCAAAAAGTAATTTGTATTATCTGTTTAATATACAGTATGACATGACAGAAGTCTGCTCTATTTATTGAGCCGTTAATATTTAACATGTTTGGCCTTTAAACCAGCAAGGAACATTTAACCTCACAAAATGAGTATGGATTGAACATTTATAATGAATCCTAACCTTTTCTTTTTCAGATTGCAAGTGACAGCATTACAGCTGGGAAGAATAACAGTTTGTAGATGTGCATTAATTGCATTAAAAGGTCCAAAGTCCTTTTCCAAAAGAAACGGATCTCTGTCAGTAATGGAGTCCCCTGAGTATCACGAGTTTGGATCCTCGAACAGCATCGAAGAGCGGAGAATCACTCTACAGAAAGGTAAGATATGCAGCAAAAGCATGATGTTTGGATCAGTCATCACCTTCTGTAATTCTTTCTGTGAATTTTCCTAGGTGTGAGGAGCAGAGTGGTTTATATCCTCTATGGCGTCCTGGTACTGCTGCTGTTAATTCTGCTGCTGATAACTGGGATAAAATGTACGACTCTAAACAGGTTACTTTCCAGTGAAGCTGCAGATTAATATCATTCTTACTCTATTGATACCCATTCCTTATCTTACTGTTCATCAATTTTCTTATCTCAAAGTCTCCAAGTTAAACCAAGACATGGCTGATGTCAAGCTTCACCTTGAGACAATCAAGACTTCAGTAATGAATGGTCGGACTTCATCAGCTGCTTCACAACAGTCCCATTCCGGTAAGGAAATGTGTTTCAGATCCTCATATTTCTGATGAATAACAAACCTTTAATGCATTTACCAACTAAAATAAGTTCTGCAGCCACAGCATTGCTGCTCTTTTTATAACTCTTCTTTTTTGTCCTTGTTGCTCTCTGATCAAAAGGCGGAACCACTGTGCAGCCGGTCTATTTAAAGGGAATTGATCCAGTTAGAGGTAATGACTGATTACTTTCAGATCAATCCAAATCCAGAGTTATTTTTTTAATCTGACCCATCTTAACCCTCATGAATCCAGGACCCTGTACGGAAGGATGGGTGGTTTTTCAGAGCAGCTGCTACCTGCTATCCCAAGCAAGTGCTACATGGAGCAAAGCAGAGGAGCAATGCAGAACAAATGGGGGACACCTGCTGGTTCTGAATAATGTAGAAGAACTGGTAAGTCAACTGGTGCTGGTCCCATATTAGAATAGCTTCAGTGGAGCTACTCAGTGTGGAGCTGTGGTTGCACTGGGAAGCTCCCGTGTGTGAATGTGTGCAAAAATATGAATGTGAAGCATGGCAGTGATGAAAAAGAGCAAACCTGAATAAATACAGGTTTAAAAATAACTGAGATTGTAGCCAATGTTGTTGTTTTCCCCCGATTTCTAGGACTACATCTCGAAAATTATTCCAGTAGTGGGCTTCTGGATTGGACTTGTGGAGCGACAGCACGAGGGACACTGGAGCTGGGTGGATGGGACCAACTACGCATCGACACCAACGTAAGAGACACCGTGAAGCTGCGATTATGGGTGAAGGCACCAGAGTTCACTGAGTGTAACGTAACCGCTGCCGCTCTTTCCTCCTCTGTGTGTGTCCAGCTTCTGGGATGAGGGTCAGCCTGATAACTGGGACTACAGAGAGAACGGAGAGGACTGCGGGCAGATTCACAGCACGCAGACACGCAGACGCAGACTTTGGAACGACGCGGACTGTAGCCTGGAGTACCGGTTCATCTGTGAAGCCGCCAAGCCAGGACACTGACGCAACCAATCTATCTATTCTCTGATACGCCAGGCCTAATGTTGTTGAGACAGATGGTTCAAAGGCAGACAGATGACAATCAAAGATGTTTTTTTAGTAATCATCACAAAAGTTTATTCGTACATTGGCTGAAAGCAGCATCCTCATCTGTGAGTCAGCATTAACAAGATTTCATGGATAATAAAGCAATCATAATGCAGAATCATGAATACAATTACATGTGTTATATTAGCCTATGTTGATTTTAAGACAAAGGCTCGTTCGTGTTAGCGGCGTGGTCCAGTGTGTGTTTGTCCGGGTTGCGTTTTCCTGTCGTCTAGCTTTGGTGGCAGAGGTGGCTGGGGTAATGGTCATGCTCCTTGATGTAGCCCGCCTTGGAGAAGCACAGGGCGGCTTTCCTGTCGCACTCACAGATGAACATCTCACATGCGTTGTTGTCACCTAAACGACGGAGAGAGCAGAGAGCGGAGAGAGGGAGAGGGGAGAGGGGAGAGCAGGAGAGAGACGGGGAGCAGGTGGCACATTATGGCTCAAAACATACAATTTTGGTCCAAGAGTCTCGATCTAACAAACACCATTTGTAGGAGGCTGAAAAGCTTCTGATGTTAAAGATAGTAGGCTTGGGTGCTCTATGGAAAAAAGGTAAAAAAAAAAAAAGGTTTAAAAGCCTTTATTTTATTTGGCTATTCATAATAAAATTTAATTATAAAAAGTAATAAAATAATAATAAAAAAGTTGTCTCTCTCTCCCATTCCTTCCTGTCTCTCTCTCACACTATCTCTGTCAATAAAGCATAAAATGCCTAAAAAAAGTTAAAAATCTGTACATAAATTCTATTAATAATCTATTTAATCTATTTTGGAGTGATTTGTTACTCTTTTTCCTCACCTTTTTTTTTGCTATTGTTAAAAAGGCACAGTCTGCTAGGCTATATTTAGGTGTGTGTAAATGGGGATGCCAAGTATATTCTTGTTTTGGCAATTACTCAAACATGTCTGATGCTCATCCTCATATGCCGCTCACATTTTCAACTGTAACACCTGTAACTAAATGTCACATCATTACACAAATCCCAGTTGTGGAAGTGAATAGGGAGTTGTTGTATTTGGAGGTGATGCTGTTGAACACTCACTCAGACAGGTGGCAGTGTGGGTGGCCTTGTCACAGTGGTAGCTGTAGGAGTATGTGTAGGGATTGTCAATGATTGGCAAGCAGTCTTTATCCTGCATGGCATCAGTGTAGCACTGGTCATGGGTCTGACAGCATCTATAAATGGGACAAAACAGAAGCAATTACAGCGCCTTCCTAATACCCAATGTTTAATAAAATTACCTTCTGGATAAAGCTAAGTTTGTTTGCCTCCCCCAAACACCCTTTATATTAGTGAACTTTGAAACAAACTGGATTTATTTAACACGATGCAGAACAGGCAACATCAACATCAAATCTGAATGTGAGATCTTTCCATTCACCGCCTCAGTCCGTACCTGTCAAGATCATCAACGGGTGTGCCAGAGCCGCCCTTGCCGCAGTAGCAGCCGTAATCGGCATACTGCACCAGCGGCCAGCTGTGAGGCATGTTGCAGATGATCATCCCCCTCAGCTGCCACAGGCCGCGGCTAGTCATCGGCGAGGCCAGCACTGGGAGACACAGGGGGACAAGCAAGAAGGGCTTACATCTTAAAGCCAGTTCACATCTCAAAAGTGCCTGGCATTCCTTCTTATGAAATCAAAATGTCACTGTTCCTGCCAATTTCATCATGTTATCATGGAAATACTGTAGACAGCAAGGCTCAGACGTTCTGGGACCTGGAGCCGGTTGGACTTAACAACCGGGCCCTTGTGTCTTTCATCCTTTAAGATAGAGGCCCTATGTGTTGCATGGTGTGAACAACATTTTGACTAAAGCATCGCTCTGCAATGAAGAGCAATGGCAGAAACTGCAAACACAAAGCACATAGTTATATAAAAGTACAGTAAAAATAAGAGGAAGAATAATGAACTTTAAGTGTTGAGTACTCACAGGCTGGGAGACAGACGGCCAGGACCAGCAGGATTCTAGAAGGATTCATTTTGAAGATCTCAAGATCTGCTCTGCCACGCTCATCGTTAGATCGACTTATAAACCTTTAGAGGCGGTCCATTTTGATCAATTGCCAGGACTTCACCCATTCTCTTAATGTATACATTATGCAACACATACACACACACACACTGTTGAAGTATTTTGTTAATTACTTTTAGCAAATTTCACCATATTCTGTTTACCTTTGTGTTATGTATTAACATTGCAACATTGTAACTTGTAACTTGAGTGAAGAGCAGTGGAAATTTGTGGGAACTCCGGCATGTGTGAGTCATTTACACAGCTGCGTGCTTGAAACTCATTTTAAATTAAACTTGTATTTAAACAAGGGAAATGCAAGCTCTCATCTCTAGGTGTGTGCAGGGTAAATGGAAAAAAACAATAGAATAAAAAGAGTACACTAATACATAGATAAATACCTAGTCAGAAAATTAAAAAAAAACATGCGAGGACATTAAAGAAAAATAGCCACCAAGCCTACATCCGCCTAAACTGTGAGGCTAGAATGAATGCATCTGATAGTTTTAAGAAGTTTATTCCATTAAAGACATTTTCCCTGGATTCATCTTGATATGTGGTGCTTCCAAGACTCGATATCCTTGAAACTGCTTTTTTCTGAATTTACCTGGCAGCTTTAGCTATTGATATGATAAAAGACAGCATTATTACTTTAACCCTTACTATTCATCTAAGACGTTTCAGTATAAAGATAATAGCAATATACGACTCTCAACACAGACCCTAATAGACCATGAGCCATGTGTTAGTGTTGTAAAAATGTTTGAAACTCATTATGAGAGGCTACAGCTTTTCTTACGACAAACCTTAAGCTTTACACTAATGCACTGTAACTGTACATTTATTGAAATATGTTGATGAGAAGCATATTGTCTCAGAAGATTCAGTTGAACATCACTGTTCACGTACACGCATCAATCTGAGGAAAGCTGATCAACCATTAGATGGTCAACCATTGCCACTCAAACCATAAATTAAGATATTTTTGGATCCTATATATTGTACTAGTACTCATTTAATGATTGACTATTGTAAATGATTGTTTTAGCTGATTTTACACTGTAATTTACTTTCTTAAGAACAAGGAAACAAATTATTTACTTAAGCAGAAATGACTGGTAAAATCCCTAGATTCAAAATTCCACTTAACTACTCTTACTGAAATCGTTGCAATCAAATGTACTTAAGCGTCAATGATAGAAGTATATATTTAAAAAGGTGGTTAGAGTGACTGTCCCATAGCTATAGGTCACAGGTTTGATTCCTGTCAGACACTGAATGTCTTCCTTCTTGCTCATTGTTAGTGACTCTGGATAAGAGCATCAGTCAAATGTCTAAAATAAAATGTTTAAGGATTTCCTTGCATTAAACTCTGGACAAAGTTTGAGGTGTCAGTGGCCTCTGATTGCATCATCTCAAAGATATCTGGCTCAAATCTAAAGAAAGAAAAAGAAAGTTGTTAGAAATCAATTACGTTTTGAGAGAGAGTATAGTAACTGCAGGTGGAGTAAAATGGAAACACTAAAATAAAGTACAAGATCCTCAAACCAAACGCCAAAAGCCCCTTGTAAAGGCAGTCAGTCCCTTACCCCCTTGTATAACACCCACCCCCCTGTTCACTTCTTATCTCTACCTTCCCCCAGCCTCTTATCCTGCGGTATAAGAGCAGGCCTGCACAAAATATTTTTTATCCCAACTGCAGCCATGAATCTCACAGCTCCTCTGCTGCTGCTCCTCACCGGTAAGACTGTAAGAAATAGTTCAATATGTATCAATATTGAATAAAGCTGATTATGAAAGTTTGCAGTTTGTGAAACTATCCTCATTCTCATGTCTACTTTTTTTTTGAATGATCAACAACATTACTTGTTGAGAACCGGTGTTATTTCACTGACAGAGTGGAGTCATTCTTGAACTATAAAGTCTAATTGATTGTCTCTGTTTTCTAGCTTGCATGGCCAGTGGTGCACTGCTGCCCAGGGCCTTGTGGCAGTTTGGGAACATGATCCACTGTACCCAGCCTGGGGTCAACCCTCTGGTCTTCAACAACTACGGCTGCTGGTGTGGCATGGGAGGGACGGGAGCCCCGGTGGACGAGGTGGACATGTAGGAAAACTTTATTCATTCATTCATTTTCAAACCTTAAGAAACTTCACTTCTAAGATTTTCTCAAACATCTTGACCATCTCCCCTCTCCGCACTCTTAGGTGTTGTCACGTCCATGATAAATGCTACGAGAGAAGCAGAAAGACTCCTGGATGCACGGCCATTGCTGACCTTCCCTACATCCTGATGTATGACTTCACCTGCACCAATCAACAAGTGTCCTGTTCAGGTAATACTGTCACTGGACACCTGGAAGCACAGTTCACACACTCACATACACATCACATTGAAGAACTTTTCAATGACTCTCAAGGTCTTATTTGGTTCATTCAAGGACTCAAAATTGGCATGTTGTGAGAGTAAGACATGGCATTGGTCAGAATTAGACATGACAGAGGCTTCATTGTTTTTTATTCATGATCTTGTCAAGAAACCCTGGTGAAATGCTTCATTATAAAACTAAAAAAAAACTAAAGACAAATATCTATCCCAGGGTTTTCTTTAAGATGAGAGGTGTAGCTTCTAGGACAGAGAGAGCATATTGATACATTTGGGTGCTACAGTTAAATAAAACAAAGAAACAAAAAAATATTTACAAGGCCATCAAGTCATTTTTAAAAACTTTAAAGGCTTATTTTATTTTTCTCAAATCCACAAACTTTCAAGGATTTTCAAGGAACCCTGTTGACATTATTTAAACAAAATGCAGGCAACAGCAGAGTGCAGGTTTCATGTAAACATATACAATTAACCAGCAGTTCCACTCTGATACTTCACTTCATGTTAGAGTAGCTGTTCATATTAAGCTTCAAGCACAATTAGCTTAAAGCTCTTTTATTATTGAGCAGCTATCCTCTCATAACCTCCCTCATCCCTAACCATGCTCTGTCTCTGCAGCTACCAATGATAAGTGCCAGGCTGCTGTGTGTGAGTGTGATCGTGTGGCGGCCCACTGCTTCGCTCAGGCCTCATACAACGCCGACAACAAGAACCTGGACCCCAAAGTCCACTGTGTCAACTGAGCTACATCACACAGAAAACAAACATCTAGACTTTCAACTGAAACTTATCTCCTTTTAGATTTTAATTTCATCATGATTTTTGACACAATAGTAAAATAAGGCATTGTCTTATTTTATTCAAACACATCAGTTCAAAATAAAATAGGCTTAAGTTGACCTTTCAACCTGTCCGCGTCCTTGTGTCTTTGTTTATTCAGGTATGGCAAGCTTCCACCTGCGCAGCAGAGCTTGCAGCTGTGTTTATCTCACCATTACACTATTTTTCCACTCATGGCTTCGGGCCAAGTTAGGTTCATATGAAAAGACACAACGTTGGGAAACAATGTTTCAACTCTTTGCTGTCAATTTATCATTTGAGTTTGAGATGGCCACTTGCCTGGAATGAATTTGGTTAATTTGAAAAGAGAGCTTTAGTTAAGAATTGTGGTTAAATCATAAATACACAGCATTATACAATATCACTCAAGGTCAGAGGTTTGAAGAGCACTGAAAATAATAATAGTATTTATGTATTTGCCTTTGCATCTTTGTTCAGGCACTTATGCATCAGATGTTTTGTCCCACTATTACATTGTAGAAACATTTCTATTTACAAATCCAGGTCAAGTTAGGTTTAGTATGAAAAGACAACACTGACAAACAACATTAGCTCTTTGTTCCCACTTCTCTCTGAGTTTTTGGTTGACATTGACCGATCACATGGAATGGATTTGGTTTGATACAAACATGTAAAGGAGAAGGAAGCTTTTGGTTTTATATAACTCTGGTTAGATCAGGAATGCACATTATGCAGCATCACACAATGTTACAAGCTGAACAAGCAAGTGTTTGACAGACAGCGACAAGACAATATCATGAAAATCAATACTCAACAATATTCTTTTCTAACAATATTTTGCTGCTGAGATAAGCAAGGAATTTCAAATCATATTCAAAGACTCACATTTCATCTGTTGAGGCAAGATTATTGGCTGAATACTATTTAACAATTCATCAACATCTTATCACACAAAAAAGCAGATACTTATTCAAAAAAAAAAAAAATCACACTTTAGTGTTAAAACTAAATAGACATGATTTGGAAGTAGGAGGCCGGCTCATAAGAATTGGTGGATTATATTGGCTTGTACAGAAGAGTGGTAACATACTTCTTTTTGTATCGATGGGTTGCACTGAGAACCATTACCCCGTCCTGAAACACAGTGAAAGGAACATGTTTAGATATATTGTATGTATATGTATATATATATATATATATATATATATATATATATATATATATATATATATATATATATGCAAAAGTCTTAGGCATATATCAAAGATATCCATAAAGTGAAGATGCTTTCAAAACTAATGAAATGAAAAGTTTCTGAATATCAAAAATTTACAATAAACAGCAGTCTACTGCAGAATGCAGAAAACAAATAATTTATATAATTTATATTAAATTTATATAAAAAAATCTAGGGTGCCTAAGACTTTTGCACAGTACTGTATATATGTGTGTGCATATATATATATATATACAAACATATATATATATATATATATCTCTATTATAATTATTATTTTTTTTTTTAATATGAACTCTGAGAACATACACTGTTCTACATTGATTAGAAATTAGGTAGATGATAATGTAGGCACAATGAGATTCCAGGACCTCATTAATAAAAACACACACATGTACATTGAACGTTATCTGAACACATAGCAGCTTTGTCCAGTGTAAATCTTCACAAAGACAAACTGTTTCGTTCTCTGTTTCATTTCTTATGTTTTCTGTGTTGGTCACAGTGATAGAAAGGACAAGCAGAGATCAGACCCATTCTATGAGGAGGACTGATTACCTTGATGGAGAGGGCGTACAGGTGATTGAGCATCACATGGTTGGGCTCTGGCAGCAGGGTCGGGTCACACTGATGAAGACAGAGGAATATTACTGGATGAACTACAGGTTTCTAGAGCAGTGTACATCATCAGGTAAAAACGTGTGTTCCAGCATCAAGTCTACACTCACAGATATGCCCGTGTCCTTGTTCAGCAGGACCTGCAGCAGGTGAGGTGGTAAGATAGGAGGATGTTTGATCTTGTCCTCTGACTTGGTTATGTATGCGTCCTGCTGGTAAGGGCCTGGAGGAGAACTGGACAAGTCTGGAGAAGGATGATCACATCAACACCATTGTAATACAAGTTCATGTCAAAGGAATAAGGTGGATTTTGCCCATATATCAACAAATCTCTATATGAATACATTATGATCTACTTGAGTAACCAGATATGGGTTACCGTAATTAGTATTTGCAAATAAATCTTAGCACTTGTTTTAACCTACTTGGAGCACAGGAATGGGGTTTACTGTTGCAGGTCAGTTCAGATAGTGTCAGATAGGTTATGAATCACAGAAAAGTTAACGAAACTGACTTTCACTGTTGTCTCCACTTTCTGGAACTCACACTTTTGTGGCAAACCCAACCCATCTGGCACCCCAAGCAGGTTAAAACAGAATTACTCGATACTATTTGACTCAGATCTGAAAGTAATCTCTCATTATCTTTCACATTACTATGATCAACTGTGCAGGCAGCGTCTGTACCTGAGATGTCTGCCGTCTCCTGTGAGTCGATCCTGAGAGCATCGAAGACTTCAAAGTCAGTTCTCTTCACCTGGATGACGTTATTGACCGTTCCGGTTTTTGTCGTGATCACGGCCTGGGAAGGATGGCAAGCAGTGATGTTGTGGCAAATGAAAAGCTGAGTCAGCTGCACTCTGTCTGTCTGTCATCACTACCAGGTGAGCAACCGCCAACATAAACAACAGAACAATTATATTTAACAGCTTATGTGTACGTTTCAGCTTCTTGAAAAGACTGATTTCCACTTCTCACTCTGATATGGCGTCCACATCAGAGTCTGATAGAAACTTCTCACTCACCCCAGTCGGATCCAAGGTCCACTGTCCATCAACACACAGCTTATACTGGTGCTCTCCCTCCGGCAAGTCCACAATAGCCACAAAGTTGTTCTGACTGAGTTTGGGAGACAAATCATGTGTGATATTTACATCAAAAGCCATACTTCAAGCATGTAATATTTTGACAAGAGTATTAAAACATCCTCCATCAGCCAAAGCACCTTCTGTTGAGCGGGATCTTGGTGGCCCAGTTGTTAAAAGAGCCCGACACGAAGACTTCTTTGGCCCCCCCCGCCCATCTGAATACAGTCGGCCTGGCCTGCGTCGGACTCTTATTGTCACTCTCCAGGTCCTGCTGCCAGGCCAGAAATTCCTGGATTTCCTGTGGAGCCTGGGCAGCATGATGTCAATATTTTATTCGCTTGCTCTCCTCAGGTGAGTCGGTACATATCTCTGGACACTTTTCTGATAGTGATACTGAGGGCAGACAATGCATACGCACCTTTGCATATTGTTACTTTTTCTGTACATACTTTACCTCCGTCTGGAGTTTTTGATCGTTTTTGATAAGTTGACAGCTAGTGATGCACATATACAATGTGCACAATCTCTACATGTTATCTGCATTTGTAAATGCAATATATTTGATAGATAAGGTGAAAAGTTTTTTTTCACAGCATACCTTCTGTACACCTGCTAATGTGAATACAATGCACATTTTGTACATATATGTTGTAAATTCAAAAATGTGTTTTCTTCATGTTCTCATTTCTTATTTGATGTATATTACATGAACTATATATTGATCTAATTATTTTTCACATATTTCATACTGCATATATTTCAGATTTTTGGTATATTTTCATATCGTACATATTTTTCATCCTTTTATTCTTTGTCTCAGTGTGTTGTACTACTGCTGTTTTGCACAGCCTGCATATTCTACTGTTATCCATGCCTTTTCATAATTTTCTACTACTTGTTTTACTTCTCAGGTGCATAATGTCTATATAACCCCCTCTTGCTATATTGTTATGAATATTTTATTTTTCTTTTCTGTAACCCATTACTATTTGCTGCTGCAATTGCTCAATTTCCCCACAGGGATCATTTAAGTTTCACCTTATCTTATCTTAGTCACAACAATGTTTGCATACAGCTTTTGTATTTCAAGACATACCACTTCAATACAGTGACTTGCACCAGGCACGGGTCCTGTACAGAAGCAGAATTACCTTTGGGTCATCTCTCTGGAAGAGGTCTGCGTCCTCGGTGCTGTCCATCAGGATGTTGGGCCGCGCCTCTTTGCCCCCTTGCTGTCCATCTCTGTATGACCTTTCACCCTGACCCCCGCCGGCCCTGTCACTGCTGCTGTTCCCCATCTCAGTGGCCTCAACGGGCCACGACCCTGCAGCAACAAGCAACACATCATGTTAAAGCCAACTTCTCCAGACCTCTGTCCCTCTGTCTGCCCTGTTGTGACACTTAGGTTAGCTCAGTGGTTCTCAAACTGGAGTCAGCGACCACCAGGGGTCCTTACAGGGGCTAAGGGTCCCTAGAGAAATCAACAGCTTAATTTCACTATTAGTTCACTCACTTGAGATTAGGAGTGATGAATATGTAAGGAGGACTGTTTGTTCACAGGTTTCACTCTACCAATTGTTGCCTCCCAGCTACAGTATCTAACTAACGACAAAAATATTGAGGTTCCTTCGGATGCAGTCTTATCAAATGGGGTCCCTGCTCTAATGTGCATCTACTGGTGGTTTGTTGATATAGAAAAGTATCGGAGCCGCTGCAGTCCCGCGTTGTTTCCGTCTTTCTCCTGGAGAAGCTTTGCTCACGGATTTGAAATAACGACATTTCATCAGGCGGAACTAGCGGTTTCATCGTCTGAGCGGTCAGTGGTTTTTTTTTTCGCTTTTCTCTTACCTCTGTTAGTCTAATCTCCTTTCAGAAGTTGTATGGCGTGCTTCTTCGCCATTTAGTGGAAACTTGAGTGTCTCCTCCTGCAGACGGAGCAGGAAACACACCTCTTCCGCCTCCTGTCCGCTAGCAGTTGATGTTTAACCCAAGTGTCGCCGACAGGCTGCATGGGGCATAACTTAGGTAACACAGGATTTCAATGTACCGGGTGTCTCAGAAGTAGCTATAGCCTATATTTCTACAACTACTAATAATAATGAAAACCAAAGCGGTATAATTTTAGTCATTTAGTAGACTAGGCGAATTTTCCTCTGCTATATCGTCAAATTTCAAGCCATAAGGGTACCTGGAAAGAGGAAAAATATTTAACAGTGAGTATTAATAGGCTGGTTTTGCTTGTATAAAATTGTATACTTGCCTCTGAAACCAGGTGTAGCCTATATGCTTGGCTATATGCACAACATAGGAAATGTACTACCAAGGTCGATCACAAATAAGTTGACTTTGGTCATATTTTTCTCTTTTAAATGGAGAAGATTAAAAAAAAACCCAAAACATGCACAAACGGTTATTTAATCCATAGGCTACTGCAGAAAATACATTTCAAATATGCTTCAGAATGTGATTAGAGATCAAAATATAGGCTACATGTCACCTATATAAACAACATTTTTTTTTGCCAAATTGAAATATTTTGAACTATATCTTTCAATATATTCTGAGGTATACGTGAAATTATTTTTGTCAATATGAGTCAATTAGTGAGCAGTTATGTTAATTTATCTCTTCAATTTCTAATAGGCCTACTAATTCTAATACTAATGCTAATACTATACTATTTGGACATACAGTAACTTCCCTTTAAGAGATTTGCACAGCTCAGCTAAACAGTGTCCTGGTACCATGATATATCTGATTTCTCTTCTCTTTCTCACGGCTATCCACTTTCATGCTCTTTACAGTTAATCTCAGAGATGGGTGTCAACAATGCCAAGGTCGCCCCTTTACTGCTCTCAGGGTTGGAGAGTAGGATTACATTTAATGGAAGTAATCTGATTACAGAATTTGACACTGCAATTTGTCTGTGACTGAAAACTGTATGGCACACCTTTATAAACAGGTGATTTCTTGTTGAATTCTTATTGAACCTTTGAAGAGGAAAGGATAAAAACACAACTCTTAATTGTGATTGCAATGGTAAATAAAAAGGTGGATAAACTATGATCTCCAGTCAGTGATCATCATAAGGTATATAACCACCAATATAAACAAAAATCAGTTATATTAATTCATGCTTTTCTTTTTACTTAAAAACCCTATCCTCATATAACTTAAATCAGTTTGATACTACTTACTATATCACAGCAAACTGTTAATTTAACTCTGAAAGTGTTGAAATCAACACTATCAGTGTGTCTAATCAACACTTATTAACACTTGAATACTAATAATACTAATAATCATGATACTACTTACTATGATCTAAGATGGGAATTGACCTCATAAAAAAGTATGTCAGGCCTAAAAAGATTGGTAAATTCAGTTTAGGCTGATTGTCCCTCCACTACATGTAATGCTATTATTTTACTGATTTTGACCAGCATGTCCAGGGGATTGCCTTTATAAAAAAAGAAATTATAACATATTACAGTCAGATCTGTCTGTGACTCACTGGTTTCATCTTGTTGCTGGCAGGCAGAGGACTGAAGGAGTGGTGAGAGAAGAACTGTATGTCTTGGTAACATGAGCCACACCTGTAACATCAGCAGGGCAGTTAACCACAAACCTCCTGTGATAATACCCTGCATTTCATGGCTTTCCCATGCATTCATTTCCAATGCTTAAAGTGAAGCCAAAGGGCAAAAAGAGTAAATCAATAACTACAAAATGTGAAAGATAGCTTGCAGTTGCTCCACCTTATCATTCTATTATTTTTATCATCACTGTAATTAGTGTGCTGGTGCATCACTGTGTGGCCTGAGGATTATACGCTCTATTTCTAGCCTTGTAATGGTGTTAATATTACATATCAGAATACAAGATCCCTCAGACTCAAATTGCAGCAGGTGTGAAGGATGAAGCACAGTGGGTGTTATGAGAACCAAAATATTGTGCAATATTTCACAATATTGTTACTGTATCTGTTTATTTGATCTAAACAGGGTATTATTAAATTGATTTTCCTGAATATTTCTGTATAACATTACAAGGTATAAGAAGGGGGAACTCTTCAATACCTTGCCAGAGAGAAAGAAATCAAATGAAGTCAAAATGCTTAATATCCAGTTTTGGAGAAAGCTGTTCCAGTATACTTAAATTGTATCATTCACTTGTTCCACACCCTTTTTGAAATTAAACCCATCAGATTACATGGATGGCTTTGTCAGACCACATTTTGTAAAGGTAAAAATGTTTATTTTACAGTTCAATGCATGCCACATTCATTCATTCATTCATTAAGACTCCCTCTGCCTGATACTGCAATGTCAAATATACATAAAAGAACAGAAGAAAATAATTAAAAAATTACAAAAAGCCTGTACCTCTCAGGGTTTTCATTAGGCATGCAAGGCTACATTTCATTTTCAGTAAGAAAACAATGTGGTTGAATGGATAGAACATAGAACAGCTCATCACAGGCTTTTGGTTACAAAAATATAACACAAAATGAGCCTCACTTCTCATCAATGGAAACATTTATGGGGTCCTCTTTCATAGAGACTCTGTGTTCCATCAACTCAGCATGTTAAGACAGCCAAGTTCATAAACAAACGTACTTTCTATCTCCCTGTCATTGCACAGATTCAAAAGTGACTTAAAGTGGGACTCTGCCAGCTCTTGAACAACGTCTGATGCTCTGGATGAAAGGAGAGACGCTCTTCATCCCATGGAGGTGACCGCTCCACGTTAGTGTCATCTCCTCTCCTCTTCCTCCTCTTCCTCCTCCTCCTCCTCTACAAGGGGTCAAACTACATCCTGTGGGGTTGAGAGGAGAAAAGACAGTTGAAATCTTAAGCTTCCTTTTATCTTTTGCCTCACTGCGTCCGGTGCATTCATACCGTAGTAAAGTGCACGATGCTGTATACGGTGATGACGAGGAGGCCGATGATGAAAGAGGCGATCCCCATGTGGAGGGCTTTCCTGCCCAGCCGCTGAGAGCCTTCGTAGTCCTCCTCATCGTAGCTGTTTTGGGCCTACCGGTGTCAGGGAGGGGTTTGGAAAATAGAGAAGAAGGATACAAATTAGTATTAAGACATTTGAATTGTGGAGCAGGGCACTAACACCAGGAGACAACCAGCTGAACTTTATTTAAAATTTTATTTAATTTATTTTAAATTCTAGTCAAGGTTTCCAAAGATACCAAACATGTCATGCTGAATTACAGGGAAATGTGTATGAAATGACGCACAAGACATCTAGATTTTTTCCGTCTGATGTAATGGTGCAGCCATAAAAAGTGGTGTCTTGGGTTTGAATATTTCACTCAATATAAGTGTGATATAGCTTCAGTGAAGCAGGAACACGAACGAGGAGATACTGAATATGTGTGCAGCATTGTTGTAAAGTATGGAAAAAAATGTTTTGTCTAACTTTGAAGCGACTTAAGGGGAAATTTAAGGAGGAAATCAGGGTGCGAGGGGCTAAGACCAGTGACTCAGCTGTTGATAAGAATATCAGTTCAAGTCAACAGGCAGGAATGAGTCTTACTTCCCTGATATCATAGTCATACATCATACCAGTAAGGCAAATGGAGACACACTGGCAAAGTGACACACATGATAACTATTTGAGAGGAAATTTAATATCTGATTGGTGGCTCCAATAAGAGACTTGAGCAGAAATCTTGCTACAAAATCATTTTTATGGGGATCTGTTAAAGAGAAACAGTTTGCTGCTTTGCATCTGCGTTTCTCACCTTGCCCCTGCTTTGCTTTTTCTCTAGAATTCAGATTTATGTGAAGGCAGATGGTCAGAGAGCGGTGGATTACTGTGCCTCGCACTCCTCATCTTGTTTCTCACAGCTACAAAGATGCAACAGCTGCTGCTGGCACATCGAGTTGTGTTAAGGGGGACAGTCAACACCGCTCTGTCTCTCATGACAGCTCCCAGACTTCTGACATACAGAGACAAACCGACAAGCGTCGTCCACACTTCTGTGCCAACTGTGTGGCATACCGGTGAATGAGGAATATTCATCAGGAAGCTGAGTCAGCAACCAGTAAGCAAGCTGGTTTCCCCCTTACTGAAACACAGCTGGGATAAAGTCACTGGACAGTATAGCTGTGCCATTTGTCTGAGCCTGGAAAGGGTCTGGGTTGTAAAGCAGTCACCACCATGATTTGGTTCTTGGATAGTCCGTCACACTGGAAGTACATTTGATCTGAGCTCGCATCAGCAGAAGCATTTGTTAATGACACCAACTTACTGCTAAAGAAGTGGAGGGGCTATTTCTGTAACTCATGAGATTATGGTTCAGACTTACTCATTTGTAATTATAGGACTTTGCTGTTTCACTCTATGTTGAATAGATGAAAAAATACACCAATTCCACACTAAATAGCTATTACTGCACTGTTCTTGCTGCACTGGGATATCCCAGACATCTCTGACACATAATCAATACTAACCAGCATCCCACACTGTCCTCGCTTTTATCCACCACTGTTACTGATATCATTCCCTCCTCTAATGTATCAATCCATATGTGCCACATATATGATTTCTATGCAGTGCCTGAAGGGACATGCGCTGTTGGTTTAAAACATCATAACAACATCACTTATCATTTAACCATTCATAGAGGGACCAGGTGAACCACATTTCACAAGACTCACCAGTACAG
Organism: Centroberyx affinis; assembly: GCF_046629955.1. Classification (NCBI taxonomy): domain Eukaryota; kingdom Metazoa; phylum Chordata; class Actinopteri; order Beryciformes; family Berycidae; genus Centroberyx; species Centroberyx affinis. The sequence goes on along the minus strand of NW_027279261.1, from coordinate 89,609 downwards.
AGAACACCAGAGCCACGATGTTGAAGGGCCATGCCGGGCAGAAGCAGGTGAACATGGTCAGGCAGAGGTAGTTCCTCAGAGGGGGGACCTCCAGAGCCTCCCCGTCCTTCAGGAGGGCAGCGCTCCCGGCCAGTGAGGGCTTGGTGTTGACGTCCGGCTGCAGCCTCCCCGGAGACATCGGAGCAGATGGGCCCGGCTCAGCGCTGGGACACAGGGAGAGCGGAGACCGGGAGGGGGGCGGAAATGTTAATGAAAGGGCAATATCAGCCAGCAGAGAGACGTGAGAGGGACTGAGAGGCTGTGCTGCCGTAAAGACTGAGCAGATAGACGAGCTGCTGATTACTCTAAAAAGGGAATGCAGTCGTCACTTAAAAGAGGAGTGTGAGTAAAAAGGAAGGAAGAGGAAACTGACACATGGAAGGACAGTTTACTGGTGTGATGGTGCAGTGGTTCTCCAAATGGGGTTCACAGAAAGTTAAAGGGGTCCCCAGCAAAATAAGGAATAGGTTAATTTCACTACAATTGAATTCACTAGAAATTATCCCAATTACAGAATGTGTAAGAATGACTATTTTGATCATAGGTGCCACTTAACACCATTAATACCACCCCACATGTGTAGGGAGTTTATGTAATGCAACACTAAATCAACAGCAAACATCTGATCATATGGGGATCCATGGGACAGAATCTGATCAAATGGGGGTCCATGGCCTGATGTGAGTCTATCTGGGGGTCCATGATATGAAAACATTAGAGAATTCAGTGCATCCTTAGCTAGATTTCAATAGATGACATTATTAATTGAGACAACTAGCACTGTCTGGTTAATGCCCCAAATCCTTGACTTCCATCCCTGACTGGACATTTATAATATATCTTTTGGAGACAAAAAAACAGCTTCACAGGAACTTGAAAAAAATAAATTTTTCTGGCCAATTTTGCATTCTCTTTCCCTCTCTGTCACGTAGTTCTAATAATCTATCTACACATGTTTTTCAGTGGACAAAGATGTCATATAGCTTCATTTGTAACAGGTCAATTCTTGAAAAAAGTCAAACATGACGCATAAGTGGAATGTTTTAAAATAATTTATTAGGAATTTTAAAAAGTTTTTTTTTCCAAGGAAGAAACATGACAGGAAAAAAAAGAAATCAGAAAAGGTTACAGTGTTGACAAGATTATTGTTATTTTTCAGTGAAAACAGCATCAAAAGTGTGAACTACCATGGTAGCCCGCAGCAGTGTGAGAAAGTGTATCAAAAATCTAAAACCTGGTGTTTGGTAGATTGATAGTGCTTTGTTCTTAAACTAACATTCGAAGGAAAACACATGTATCGTGATCTGCCAGTGCAACATCCTAGTAGCTCTGGACACAATTATTTTGGTCTGAAAATAACTCTGTCACATTGCTACAGTCTGTGTCGTCCAGTGGATATGCAGTGTATCTGTCAAGTGTTGTGGTGGTGATGGGGGTGGGGGGTGGGGGGGTAACAGGTAAACAGAAGATACTAAGAAACCCCCACCCACCTCCTGTTGGAAAAGCCACATTTCTGAAAGACTTCCATCCACACTTTGACATAGACAATGATGTTAATGTAATAATAATAATAATAATAAAAAAAGTCAGGTTAAAATTTTCACATTTGCAACTGAGGTACCCATCCCCTAAACAGCACATGGCACACTGGAAACCAATGTGTGTAACCACATAACCCCGCACACTGGCACGCTCTCACACATCAACACAACCTGCAGAATAAACCAGTCATAACCACACCTGCTTACGACGGCTCCTGCATACTAGTCCTTCATTTTTCCTTAACAATCATGACATATTCAAAATCACAGTTCAAAACAAAAATATGACAAAGTAAGAAAACAGCATGTTTTTTTCCCCCTCCTGATAAAAGGAGCCTTTTCACACCCTCATATCCCCATGGTGAAGTGTTGCCTCAGACCCAGCTCTCCTGCTGACAGAGGGTCCGGCCTGGATTCACAGTTGAAGGGAAAACCAGCTTTTGAAAACAGTAACAGACTCAAAATGACACATCATTTATAAACCCCCTTACTGTGGAGAGTAATATATGGCTGCTCTAACATTGACAGACAGAAAAACTGAAATGCTTGTGAAACTATGATATGTAACAGTCAAGGTTTCCACCACATACGGTTTGATGAAACAAGCAAAATCCGCAGAACACAATCGTAACATTTCTCCCACACCTCTCACCTCCCGGACCCAAATTTTGCCGAAACCCCCCAAAAACAGTTGTATTTACAATATTTTACAAGATCATACAGCACATGAATTATGTGACTGTGACTGGGTTCATGATAATAATGACCGTTAAGATCTGATCATTATTAGCGTTAACAAGTTCTTGTTAAAAACCTACCAAGATATACACCTTGTGACACATTTTCAAAAAATAGTATTAATCAGAAATGTTCTGTTAAAATTCAGTATGAACTAGTGACAAATATACACTTACTCAGAACAGATTACAGCTCCCGACCTTCAGACGGGATTCACCTGGAGATTGTTCTCCTTCGTCTCAATGAAATCAGGTCAAATAAACCAATAAAACAGCCAAAACAGATCAAGAAATAACACAACCATCACAAAAAAAAAACAGCAAAGTGAAATTAAACAACAGAAAAAAACAACTAGAAATACAGCATCTGTATGTGTTGCTATTACATGTAGTCATAAACATTTTCAAAGATTTTGCTCCTGCTTGTGAACTAAAATATATATTTTTTTCTGACAGGAGGTGGAGTTTAGTGAGGTGACAGGAAGGGGGACGGGGGGGTTGGGGGTGGGGGTTGGGGGTGGGGGTGGGGGGGGGGGGGGGGTCATCAGTAGGGTTGGCTGGGTTCGGGCTGACATCGGGGTTGAGGGGTCAAAGGTCAGCTGCCCCAGCCGGAGAGGTGGACTGGACAGAGACAGGCCAGATCAGCTCCGAAGCAGCTTCAACTCCTTCCAGCCCTCAGTTGACAGCGCTGCACTGATACAAAAAGCACCCGGATTACTCAAAGGTTACTCAGAGGGGAGCGGCCTTATGTCACACTTAAAAAAAACAATGATGACAGGCAAGAAGATGGACTCACTCTCTCAATGGTAGCCGTTAGTGAAGGCCGTGGCGATCAAAGGGCCCTGTGGGAGCAAACATACAAGTTTAAAGTTTACTATATTGTCCTCTATGTTTGTGGTTCTCAACCACGTGCCATCAGGACTCATGAGTTTATAGGTTTTCATTCCATTTGATCACTACAGCAGCTGATATCGCTGATTAGTTCCTGGTCTCTGGTTGACAGTGTGTGTAATCAGTGAAATGATCTGCTGTAGTGTTTGGTTGGAATGAAAACCTGTAGACTCTTGGGCCTCAGGGGCACATGACTGAGAACCACTGATATAAACAACCCAGCACTCTCTGAGTGCCTCATTACTGTGTGGTAAAAACAAAAGCACAATAGTGACAACAGTGAATAATGTACTGTACATTACTAGTTGATTCATGGCTCTTACTGTGAGGCAGTTTTAGGCAGTATCAACATTTCAACAGACACATGACCTGCAGCTTTAACTATGAAGAATGGGAGAGAGACCAATCCAAAAAACAAATGCTGCCTAAATACATAATCATTAGAGGCAGTGTCTCACCCCCAAACTATGGCTGAATCCAGTGCTCGGGGCGGGGCTTGCAGCACTGAGGTAACTGCTGACGGCAGAGTCCTGATTGGCTGTTCCATAAAGGTCTGCCATTGGCCCGGGGCTGCTGGTACCTAAGAATCCAGCTGAGCGAGACGGGGTGGAGCCTAAAGGTGGAAACAACAATGTCAAATTTTACTATCTTAGCATCCACTTTGTTAAAATCAAGGTGTTGGACTTGGATATCACAAACCCCACTATATAAGATGCCCCAGTATGGTAAAATAAAAACAATGGAGTAAAAACATGACAGCTTTTCGACACAATACCTCTAACTACTGCTGCTGCTGCCGCTGCTGCTGCCATTGGTCCGTATGCTGTGAGAGGAATGGCTACAGAGACAGAGAAGAGGAGGTCCAGGTTATACATCTCGAACAGGCAGCTAAAAACACATCACTTAAAGTCTCTCTCCAGTGACCTTGAAAACTTCTTGAATTTATTTATTTATTTATTTTTGACAGACTGTTCAGAGAAGCGTAGAGCCTGATGAGGTCACTGGAGGAAGCCTTTAAAACAAATAGCTAAACCGTCCTCGTTACTGTCATCGATCCTGCCTCCAGATAGAAACTGAGGAGGACTGACAAACACAAACATGCAAACCAGAGTTGATTAGGTGTTGAAGGTGACTGTAGGTGTGCTGAATTGACAACATGCTGCTTGTAAAGTCCAGAGGAGGGACTGACTGACCTGTGAGCTCAGGGGGGTGGGGTGAAGTCAGAAGGGGGGTCCTCTCTAAGTGGAACTCTAAAACAGAAACATCAGAGAGCTGGTGAGACACACACCACCACCGCCGGCAAGGAGAACACACACACACACACGGGGAAAACTCCTCAGAGATGAGGAGGTGTGGGGGGCACATGTTGGGACACACAGGGTCTGAGGAATTACAAGATGGAGGAATATTATATAGTCCACATATTCTGTTAACTGAACATTAAGCGGCGTACATTAGGGAGACAGAATATTTTAATGTGCCATCTTAAGAAATATATACTATAGCCATACGAGCACGAATGAAAGGTTTCATTCCAAAAGACTATACAACCATTTTGGAAAAAAACATGGTATCTGATATTCATTTCATAATATTTAAAAAAAAAAAAAAAAAATACAGCAAATGTTACTATTTTGTTACAATAACAATTCCATAGTGAGCTTTACCTTCATCATTAGGAGTAGGTGTCACATTTTTCAGTTGGTGGACATTTTATTTTGGAATAAAACTCTTCACTTGAATTAAATATACAGCATTGTTAAAGCATGTATGCATGCATGCACGCACACACACACACTTGCACATGTACACAAGCTAAGCAGATGCATTTCCACTCTCTGATATTTACAAGCAGCCATTGATAGTGAGTGCTTTATTTGCTTCCATGGAAACATGTTTGTATTTGTGACAGTGTGTTTGCTGTCAGTTTAACACACAACTAAACTGTCTAATGATTCTGTATTCATATAGAGTACTGTTACAGGAATACACCAAGTGCTCCATGCTAACAACATACGCTAAAGCATGGGGCACTGGACTGAATGATCTACCTGGGACACATGGATGATTTGGGTGTCTATGTTCTCATCACTTAACAGGTACATTGACCAACAGGCCAATCTCCCCAAAACATGTGTATTACTTTAAAGTCTAGGCTGGTGAAAAGTGTCACTTGAGAGGCATATGAAAGATAAGAGCGTCAACACTACTGTAATATAAAATTTCTTTCAATCGAAACATTGATCTAAGTGGTGACAGTAAACACTTTTTGGGAGTATTTCAGGAGTGGACCGACTGCATCTTTTATTTATGCTGCTCATTGAGGTTAGATGTGTGGCTTTTCTAAGCAAATGACTCAAGGCTTTATCAGGAGAGGGAAGTGTAGTGAGATTACCAGGGAACTGGTAGGTATATCCAGGGGTGATGCCAGCATAGCTCCGACTGGTGTAGGTGGTCGTCTGGAACCCAGGATAACCTGCGGGGGACAACGACACCATCAGACTCTGAATCACCAAGTCACCAACTACAATACATGTACAGGACATTGTCTTGGTGTGATACGGGCACACATGGTACAAGGACAACAGGATCTCACATGCAGACAGTGGAAAATCATACTATGGATGGTAGACCAACAGCGCACCAGTCCATTATAGCAAGTTATGGTCGATAAAAAGAAGCACATAACATAAAGAGGGATGAGGTCTGTGTTGTTGTGGTTTAGCAAAGCTGCAAAGCTGCCCCCTGTCTGTGAAGACCGGTATGGTCGGTGACATGCAGGTGGGTGATATTCTACACCTGCGGTCTGGATTTCTTCACAAGGACAGGACTGGGCTGTCTTTGTGTTTGAGAGTTTAGTCTCACTTTCCCGTCTTTAATCTTATCTGCTTACTTTCCTTGTTCCCCGTTTCACTCTCTGCAAGGCACATGATGCAGCGAAGCTCTTTGTTACCAGCCACCTCCAGGAGGAATAAACTAAGGCTGACGTTCAGGAGGATAACAATACTATTGTCCCACACAAGCACCTCCAGGTAAGAAACACAATTAAATGATTTTTTTTTTGGGGTGGGGTGGCATTTCCCTTTACCTGCAGCACACCAGTCCAACTACTGTAAAAGCACTGGAATACAAAGAGGTGTAGTTCTTAGACTGAACACTAGGTGGTGGCATTGGAGTGGTAAATTTAGTCCCAGATGCACAAACGAGCCCTACCGTAAGTACAGTAGAAAATCTGTTTATCCTAACTTCATAGTGGCGGATATTGCTGAAATGAAAGTTGTTAAATGTATTGACTTTCTGGACAAAGGTTTATAAAAAATGAAACCTTTATACAAGCAGTGTCAAAAGTATTCTGAAATTCTCTGTGCCATCTAATTTGCAGTTTAAACTCGTTTAGTTGCAGTTATTGACAAGTAAATCACAATGTCTTTAGCAAAATGTTACATTGTCCCATCACTGCATTTATTTTCCTCATTATGGCCACTTTGACTGGTCAGTTCTTCAGTCTGAGGTCCAGACAATCAAGGCTCTATAGTATTCTGGGGAGTTGACGAGTGTGTTGTCACCTTCAGCTCCCTAGCAGGCCTCGGTTCAGTGGTCAACTTTCTCCACATGAGGCAGAAATTACCTTTGAGGCGGCCCGGGCCTTGCTCCGGGAACAGTTATTATCAGGTATAGGTGAGAGAAGCAGGTAGTGCGGGGCCACATCCTTCCTGTCCGGATCAATAGAAACTTACCCAGCATACCAATGCCCAGCATGAAGGCATCCATTCCGTAGGGCATCACCCGAGAGCGCCCCCTGGCCGAGCCCGTGGGGGACATCACCTCCTTGGGCTGAGCCTTCTTACACTCCACCTGTTACAGACAAAGTATATATGAAGGCCCTCTCTTTGCCAGTGACTGAAACTCAACCCATTATTGAATGTTTACAGATCTAGGCTCACCATCTTGCTGTTGATCTCATGGAAGTGGATCTCGCAGACTTTCTCCACCACATCCTCATTCTCAAACGTCACAAAGCCGAACCCTGGTGAGGAAAAGGCCGGCGCATGAGTTGAAAATTTCAACACAGAGTTGTTATAAAGACTTCTGGATTTAGATGGCAGGCCTTTATGTGCTTCAGTACTGCTAATAGTCTCCAGTAATCGGTACTGTAATAGCCGCTTAACACATTTGCCCCCTTCCCCCACCTCGATGCTGCTATTCTGCACTCATCCTTTCTTCCCCCCCCCTCCCCCCCCCCTCCTGGCCAGAAGGCCCGGGCAAAGCTGGTAGGCTGTCATAATCGATCAGTCCCAGGGTGGGGAGGAGGTGCTTAAGGAGGCTTTATCCTGATCCCGATTAACGGACTGGCTAATTAGCCTAGCCTCGTTCGCCTCCTCCAGCTCAGCCCACAGGAAGGAGGCCCGGGGGGGGGGGGGGGGATCAATAGAGAGCCGGGCAGGACTGGAGGAAGACTGGGGGGGGGGGAAAAAAGCTCCGGACGGACAGACAGACAGACAGAGAAAGAGAGAGACAGAGAGAGAGAGAGAGGGGGCCACTTGGTCTCACCTCTGTGTCTGTTGGTGGTCTTGTCGAACATGAGCATGGCGTCGTCGACCTGGGGGAGACAAACAACACAGTTTTACGCGCCGCTCTCTCTTGCCACGCGGCATATTGCCTGACCTCACCCCTTCTCAAGTTCTGCAGGGAGGCTCAGCAACAGATGGGACAGAAGGGAGGGGGGGGAGGGAGGGGGGCGGGGACGAGCGACAGGTTACAAAAGGGGAGACAGTGAGACCGCGGGGACCAAAGAGAGAAAAAATACACAGAAGAAATACAACAAGCTGTGTGTATACAGTATATGTGATGCACACAAGGGCCGATACGACAAGTTGAAGTTTGTGTTGTTGCTGCTGAACTGCCTGCATGGTCACAATCCTTCTCACAGAGAGTTCCCATAATCCGCCCCCTTTCCCCCCTGCTCTCCAAAGTTTGACATTCCCATGGCAACTGTACAAAAAGTCCTTATAAAAGAGCTCGAGCCAACATCAAATATCGTTTATGAATAGTGGGAGAGTGCCAGTGAGACAAAGAGGGCTGCAAAGAGAGAAAACACTGACAAAAAAACAGAAGGAAAAAAAAAAAGTAGCCGGTCACAAGCAGAAAGGTGAATCCTGTGGGCAGGTGGAGACTCGATGAGAGGAGGGCTGATAGAGGGAGGAATAGTGACAGGTGGAGATATGGTGAGACAGAGCACAGGGAGACAGAGAGTACTGTAAGAGAGAGAGGGAGAAGGAGAGAGAGAGAGAGGGGAGTGAAAGGAGCAAGAGGTGGACACAAAAAAGATTGGGTCAAAGTGGAAAGGGAGGAGAGCGGAGAGACAAAGGCAGAGGGAGAGGGAGAACAAAGAGGCCTGGAGGCTTTGTTTGTTGGCACAGTCGGCCATAATTCCTCCTCCTCTTCTCCCTTTGACCTCTCCCTCTGGCCTGGCCTCCCTTTATACAGCAAAGACACAGGTGTCTATTCTATGCACACACCCATAGTTTCTTATGTAAAAGTTGACCTACTGTCTTTCTGTCTCTCTCTTTCTTTCCCTCCCTCTCTCTGTCACACACACCGACATGTGTACACTCATGTGCACGCATAGGCCCAAATAAACATTTGGTAAGTTAATCTTTGCTCTTGGTCTAAAATAAGTTTATTGGCAAGCAGAGTGGATATGGTCCGCTTCTTCTCAGCACTGGAACACAGTGTGAGTGTGTCTACGTGTGTGTGTGTGTGTGTGTGTGTGTGTGTGTGGACCCCCGAGGGCAGGTTGCCTACAGAAAGGTCAAGGGTGACAGAGGAGTGCCTCTGGCAGCGTGAAAGGGGACCTGTTGGTCTGAAGCCTCTCAAGTCGCTGCCTCCTTCCACCCTGACATTTGCTCATCACCCCCTCACCTCCCGACCAGCCGTCGTTCTGCGCTGTCACAGCCGAACACACGGCACTCCACCGCTCCACAACAATACATATTCATTTCAGCCGTTTAGCTGACGCTCTTATCCAAGATAAGCAGAATAACCTTTAACTTCCTAGATCACCAACACCTAAGGCAAGCGGTTGTAAAGAGTGCGAGGGTCAAAGCCACAGCGCCCAGAAAACACTTGGTGATTCACGCTAGAAGGCGATAATCAAAATTTGAGCTGATACTAAAAACTTGACCTAACAAGGCAAACGCACATAAACCTCTCACAGTTACAATCATGATGTGAGCTGAAACGAAGCACAGTCTCCCTGGAGGATGTCATCAAAACATCGCAACAATGCGTGCAGTTAAAGTCACAGTGAGTTAATCGCACGTTAATGCTCCATATATCAAACATTGGGCATTTTAATGGCGTCCTGCCGGACAATATTCCCCCTTATTCTTTTTTTCCACCTCTCATCTTGCCTGTTATCCCCTGCCCATCCCTCTCTCCACCCCTTTGTCCCCAACAGGACAGGACACAAAAGGTCCAGTGAGGCAGTCTAATCAGGAACTTCCATGGATGGCTGGAGCCTACATTTCCCCGTCCATCCCTCGATATCTCTCTCTCTAAAATTCATCCAGACTTATGATTGGGAGAGGAGTGCAGAGAGAGTCCAGGCGAAACCTTTGGCAGTGAAAATAAAGAACCACGCGGTCGGAAACACACGGCTGAGAGAAATTCCTCCCGTGTTCGACTTTCAAAAGTTTCAAGGGTTTGCCACGCGGACCGTCTTCATGTAACTTGCTGAAAAAGTTTGGATTTGTTGGATTGACTGTATATCTCGATATCTGTGGTCCACCAAACCTCATTTGGCGCCTGATTCACACTGATTACATAGAGGGTACATTTCTCCAGGGCTCATACATTTCAGAGTATGAGTAATACAGAGACCTCCAGCATGCACATAACTAACTTCTGGACAAACTAACAAAATATTTGTCTAGCTTTGTACAGAGGCATAATAGCCCCAGTAAATCCCCCCACACCCCATCTTTGCTCCAGTTCCCCCCTCTTGCGCCTCCACAACCCTACCCTCTCCCTCTCCCTCTCTCTCTCTCTCAGGCCCTCCCTCTCTCGCCGGGGCCTTTGTCAGCCCATCATCTATTCTCTGCCTGACGCCTTTCAGACTCCAGAATCTAAAAACTTGGGCAACGTATGGATATTAAAAAAACACACACATACATTAGTTAAAAGAAAATGGCCTACGATGAACACTAAGTGACAAGTTTACTAGTTGTGGTGTTTTTTGAGCGCTGGTCAACTAGTATTATGGTTTCCCAACTCCTGAGTTGACCCCCTCCACCCCAACACACACCCATACACACACACACTCATACTAACACCCCCTAACACCACCTCATCCCTCCTCCTTCAACACAAAACCCCTTACCCGCTGAATTACTTAGGGACAATGGGCAAGCCAGGTCACCACGGTAACGGGCCAGGAGGGGGTTGTGGGTAGGAGCAGCTGTTACATCAGATTAATTCAGATTCTGATAATCCCTCCTCCTTCCTCACCATCACCACCACCACCACCACACACTCACTACAAAACTTTTCTCCCCCCTCCCTCCCTCTCTCCCTCCCTCCCTCCCTCTCTCTCTAGTCCCTAACTTCGCCTGCTGCTCCGGCTCCATACCTCCCTGAGCCTCTCAGCCTCGTTATTTTTCCCTCCCTTCACTCTCCACCCCTTTTCTCTCCCTCCTTTCTCACCCTCCGATGAGTAACTCCTTCACTTCCAGGCGGCTGCTCAACTCCATGTGAAGTTTTTCCCAAAGTAAGAATGTGCTGTGAATTAGACTTGGCTTTTGGGATGGGAAATGTTGTGGGATTTTGTGTGTTAAATTGTTGATATGTCTGATATGTGTAAGACAATTTCTAACTGACAAATAAAGTGATTCTGCCTCTGCTTCTGACCAAGGATGTCAATTTATTCATTTCAACATCTTCACTCAGCATTTCAACCACAGTCTGACACCCAAACAGCTTTAATAATCTCTGCAGCTCCACTATTCTACTCACCTTTCCAAACTGGTCAAAATACTGCTTGACGTCCTCTATGGTGGTGGTCACAGACAGGCCTCCCACAAAGATCTTCTTGGTCCTGGTCACTAACTGTGAGAAAAGGAAACCGGTTTATGAACCAACTTCTACTGCCGTTTTTAAACGAACAGTGTTTGATGACACAACACGTCATCTTCTATCATATATTCCTCATTAAATAATATATTGATTCAGGCAGCATTTAGAAAAGGGTGGGCCTTCAAGTTTCTAATTTCCCCAAAGCTCCAAAAAGGCACTGAAATCAAAGTTTACAATATTTACATACATTTGTACATGAATGGGTCAACAACATCTGTCCATATATTTAGCTACTATTACTCGTATCCTATTATTAGGGTTGGATGTAACAAGTTACTCAGCAACACACTGCAGTAAAATCATTACTGTTCCCAGTAATGAGTAGTGTAATAAAAAAAAAACCATTTCAGTTTCAGTAGAACATTACAGCTTGAGCTTCCAATAAGAAAGAAGGTTTTCACTTTTAAATATTGGATTGATGTTGAATAATCCAAAAACTATCCCTTTGATCCCCATCCCCCGATTCATTTTCCTCAATTAGTCATTATATTCTCATGATAAGCTAGTTTCGATGAGAAAAGGCAGAACATGTCACTTTCTCTGGGTGATGTATTCTTGCTTTGATTTTAGCGAGCAAAAGGACGACTAGAACTATATTTGGTTTCCCTGATCATTCGCAGGAGGGGTAACTGAATGATCCCGATTTTTGAAGGTAAGCGAGGATGAAACTGCCAATTTTGAGGGTGAAATGTAAAAATAATATAACAACTAGTGTAACGAATTACTGCTCTCAATTAGTTAAGTGATAATATTACTTTACTAATTACTTATGTATTGTTTTGAGTAATGAGCTGAAAACTGCCAATGATCATTGAGTAGCCCAAAATGTTATACTGCACAACTCTATATCCATCTATCATATGTACAGTGTATCTGTTCTTAATGGATCAGGGGCTTAAAGATGGCCTCCTCCTGGATCGGTTTGGTCTTCTGGCCCAAGCAAAAACACTAAACAATTAAGTTTTTTGAATCTTGAATCTAAACTGACAAGAGCCATGTTGAAACTGTATGATGTCAAATGAGGAAATACGTTTGTCCAAGATTACTTTTTTTATGTATTTCTGCTTTATTAGTTAACATCACAAAGTCCATTTATTGGACAGAATTTGAACAATGCCAAAGTAGTTCTAAAGATAAATATCATATATTAACTATATCTATTTTTTGTGTGATGGATGATTACCAACAGAGTTGCGGTTCTGAGTTGAACCGCTATTTCCTATCAGACACAAAGCTGTCTGGTCGCCGCTAATGCTTAACGCCTGTTATTATTTTGGTGTTTTGCATCACTTCCCCTTTCTCCCACAACTATTTGTTGACAAGATGGGGATGTGGGCTGTAGCATTGCCCACTGATTCAAAGCTTAGGAGCAGGGATAAGACAAGTAAATGTGACCGCAAATTGCTTGTTCAGTGCTAGCTTAGATAGATGCTTCTGTCTGATTTTGGGTAAGTAAAGATCAAATTGATATTATACTCTGAAATGTACTGTCACAAAAATTGTCATACACATTGGTAAATCTGTTTAAATACTGTAGACTGACAGTTTGTGGGGGCTCATTGTCCGAATTTTTCAAGGAAAAATGAAAGAAACACGTCATATAAGAGCATCCAGTTATGCAAGTCTGCTAGCTATCTGGCAATGGACGCATTTATGTTAATGTTCAGTGGAGAAATGGGAAAGAGAGAGGGATACAAGAAACCCAGGTGGTGAGCTCGAGTCAAACCCATAAAATTGGACCATTGAACCTCCAGAAAAACCCAGGAGGCGGCCATTTTTATGTTCCACTGTTGTGTTAAGATAAGTACTGCATAGACACACATGGGCCTCCTGGTACTAGCAATGCTACCAGTATTTCTTTATGGTGCTCGCATTACAAAATTATTCATTTTCAATATTTCGCAGTCTGTTGTTGTTTATGTAAAAGTCATGTACAGGCAAATGTACAGAAATACAATACAGATGTTTAGATTGGTTCACCAGCACTCTATGTGGTTTGAATGGGAATCTATGCAGGAAGGGGAAGTATGTACCCAGCAAGTGTGTTTTCCCCTATTTCTGTCTCACTTATCCCTTATCCTTTACACGTGTGTCTATAAAGTTGTGAAAGTTTGCGTTAACACATGATCACACAACAGTTCAGTGATGTCAGCAGCAGTCACGTTCATCAGATTACGAGGCATTAGCCCAGTGAAACGCTGAACACAGAAACAGGCCAACTTGCTCCAAACAATGAACAGAAGTGAGATTGACACAACGAGAAGACGGTTGGACTCACCTTGGGCTGAGCTCTGCGAGGGAACGCGACCTTTGGGTCAATCTACAGGAGAGAATACAGAGAAAGAGACGTCCGGTTAGCAGCACGTCATGACACAGATGAACTAGCAACCTCTCGTGTTTCCTTGGTGTACTCTGACATCACAACTCATTTCATCTTTCGTCCTCCAACAACTCCTCAGTGAAGGTGTAATATAACAATGCAATACTGCTCTTGGGCTAGCACAGCGAATTTTCCACTCCTATGTCAAAGCAAAGATGTCAATGACGCTCATTTGTCAAGGCAAATTGTACTTGGGACTCAATGCTGGAAAACAGAATGAGAGAATTTATAATTGTCAAGAAGAATAGAGGTGAAATTGTTATCAAACATACTCAACACACACTAAGATCAGAAACTGAAAAGGCGCATGTCAGACCACTGACATCAGGTGTGTGTGTCTGAATCTGTGTGTGTGTGTGTGTGTGTGTGTGTGTGTGTGTGTATGCCTGTGCATGAGTGCGGGCAGTAATGTAGTGGTAAATAATAAAAAGGCGGGTAAACTGACCTCCAGTCAGTGATCATCATAAGGCAAACAATCACCAAAACCAAGTACAACTACAACTTACATCAGTTTGATACTACTACTATGATGTTTACTATAAAGTTATATCATAAAGATTTATATCAGACTAAAAAAGTGGGTAAACTCTATTCCACAAATAAAAAAGTGGGTAAAATGGATTTAGGTGGGTTTACTCTCCATTGTCTAATGTGCAAGTTTGTGCATCTGTGTGTGAGTATCTGTGCGTGTGTTTGTATTTGTATGCATGTGTGGGAGTTTTTTGCATATATGTAAGCATGTGCTTACATTTACGTATTTGTATGTAATTGTGTGTGAATGTGAGTGTGCAGTTGTGTGCAGGTGGAATGTCTGGGAATGTCCAGCGATCCCCTGCCCCTCGTCACTAACATGTGACATGTGATCTCCTGGAATCTCACACAGGCACTACAATCACAAACGCATCTCACCTCCGCAAGACAGAGAGAAAGGACAAGTGTGGCGGTAAAGCGGGGCAGAGGCAGCACAGAGAGAGAGAGAGAGAGAGAGAGAGAGTGAGAGAGGGAGAAAGAGAGAGACAAGGACGGAGGAGGGAGAGTGGACGGGACAGAGGAGAGAGAGCTGTCAATCACACACACTGACAGCAGATCCACCTCATTTTGTTTGTTTGTGTTTGTTTGTTTTTGCCTCGCTCAGCTCTTGACGGAGGTGATGATGACAACAAGTCCCATAGAGACCATTAGTCCCACTGTACAGCTTTAGGTGAGAGTGATTTTCCCCGATCTGGATCGTCCTCTGCTCTGCAGTTCTTCACTTTTACGCCCTAGATTGAACGGCTTAATTGTTTTTAGCAGTCTAACTAACTTGATAATGATCACTACAACTACAAAAACCAATGCAATTTGTTACGCAACCCTCTGAATTCACATGTGCTACAAGTCACCAAGGTTAAGATTGGATAGAGAACCACACCATGCCATGAAGATGCAATCACAGACAGGCTTCAGAATTGGAATTTGAGCCTCTATATTAGTCTATACTGGTCTAATAGAGCTAGAGAACAACTAGACTACTCCACACTGTACTGCTGTTATGCTAAGAGATGGTGAGACAGTACAGCGCTAAGATTAGTCCGTAACCATGAGAGGGTAGAGTTGAACTACAGTAGAGAGCTAGAGCCTCTATGGTAAAACGCATGCGTTTACCAGAGTAGGGTACAGTGTTGTTTCTACTTGAATAAGAGTCGACATCACCGCAGGTTTTTCTAAAGAGCAGAGTGAGAAGACTAGGCTAGACTGGAGGATCAGATGCAGAGTCTACTGTTTAGTTTCTATGGTCGCTAGACTACTCTGATAGTCACCTCCGGTCACCAACCCTCCTGATGTCCAACACTCCTGTGCACATTCAAAAACAAACAAACAGACACACACACAAACAAACAAAATCAACATACAGCAGCACACATCCATGGGGAGGAAATTGTGGACATTAAACAGATAAAGTAGCTGTACTATTGAAATCGGTTTGTTTCTTGGGGGGAAAAAATGAAATGTTGAGCATCCAAAATTTGAGAACACACTGGAGATGTATTTCAACATAAAGTAAGCAAATAATGCAAATCTTACAGGCAAATGCTAGGCTTTCTCCCACATTGTATTAAACATCAATTAGTAAGAGGACAGACAATCTATTCGGAAGTTATTTTGAGATGTCAGAGGCAGTGTTTTAAAGAGAGGCCCAAGCTCTCTGTGCTCAGAGCAAGGTAACAGAGAAGCTGAACATAATACCAAGAGAGGTTTATCAAATCAGGACAATCCCCTTTGACCAACTGCATCCCAGCTATGCAACAGTTGGCCGAGCGCGCTGCCTGTCACAGCCTTAGCTGGGAACGCACTTATCCCAACACGCCGATTGGGCAGCGCTCAACATATCTGTGACTCAGAGGAACAGCCCAAGCTTGTTGACTCCAATCCTATTAGCTTGGAGAGCCATGCTAATCACAGATGGAGTTATCCTGCCTGCCTGCCTGCCATCCCTCCTCCTCTCCTCCCAGGCCGGCACGGTGGCTCGGACAGGAGAGGGTTAACAGAGCCGGTGTCACTCTGCCTCATGCGGCTCCACACAGAGTTAATGAAGATTCTTGTGTGACTTTGTTGTAAAACTCTCTGTTGTGTACCTCAGAATCACTTTTGAATGGAAACTCTGTTCTGTGATCCTGCAGTTTACATCGGCCATGGCTCCACGCTAACTTTACAGATAGCAGGAAACTGGGAGAGCACCCAGAGGGGCAACTAACAGAGTGGCCATTACATAAATCAGTGCAAAACTTGCCTTGCTATACTGTCAAAAGGCAAAAAACCCAGGCTGCATCTGTCCTAAAACACAATAAACACCAATAAATTCCTCTGCGGCACTGTATTTGCTCTTTAGCCTCTCCGCTGTGCAAAGCTCTCTTAATTCCAGTGTCGGAGCGGTTCAGTCGGTCACAGCATGGCACATTCTTTCTGTTGCCACTGGAGAACTTTTCTCTCCCCTCTCTAACAGGATAACCTGTCTGTGAGAGAGAGAGAGAGAGGGGGGGGGGGCAGGGAGCACTCTCTAAAAGACCTACTCTACTCACCATCCAACCCCTGTGGCTGATCACTGAGCCCTCTCCACGCCAAGCACACACACACACACACTCTCTCTCTCTGAGGCCGCCGCAGCCCCCACCGCGCCACCGACACACCCTACTGCCGGCCACAAGGGGCCCCGCCACGGCCCGGCGAGGCGGCACGGCTAATATATGCACAAATAAGAAGGAAAACTCCAATTAAACAGCGGAGCTTATGAGCCACGTCTCTGCTGTCTAACATGAATAATCTTATAATAAGTCGCTTTTCAGAAGAGGCAACGTGTCGATGAACGGTCAGTTTACATGACGTCCGCTCTCTGTGACCGCGGCTGTTTGCGCCGGCTTGATTACCGGTCTCCAAGAAATGATTCTAAATGATGTGCATTGTTATCTTCCTCTTTTTTCCTTTGTGTCAGAGCCATTCTTCAAGAGTGGAGGGGGTGTCACTATGGAAACAAACCCCATGGTGAGTTAGTGGCGTCCAACCATGATGGCCCTACTTGTCATGGCTGTCGTGCCTGCAAGTGACACTGGCAGTGGGACACAAGGGGGAAACTAAAAAAAAAAAAAAAAAACCCAAAACAGAATTCATTTGACCTCTCTATCACACAACTTCCACCTTAATAGCGCGGGAACAGAAGTTTCTCATTTCCTCTGATATCTTGTTACTATTCTAAATCAAACCGCCTCTTTTTTTCTTCCCCCTCTCCATTCCCTGTGCAGCGTCTTCTTCAGTCCCTCCACTTATCTCCCAAGACTTGAGAAGGTGTATCGCTCAGAGCACAAAAGCGGAAGAAGAAAAGAGCCTCCCGACATTTCAATACAGTGACTAACCCACAGCCATCGCCACTCTCACCGAGCAGGGAAGGGGGTTGAGGGGGTTGAGGGGGGTGGGGGTGGGGGGGCAGCGGTCCCTATGGCGACCAACGGGCCACATTGTTCCCAGACCAGCCCACATTCATTACTGACAAAAGACACACACTCACACTCTAAAACACAGACGATTAATACACTCTCGCCAACACACAGGTACAATTCATACAGGTAAAAAAGGGCAACAGTCTGATTTTGTCTTTTCTCATCTCAATGCTGAGAGTTTTATCCTTCCTGAGATCAACAGGAAGATGGCAGGAATCTGTTGGTTTTTTTTTGTGTGTATGCGGCTGCTTTTACACCTTGGTGGTTTCAGGTTGCAAACGCTCTCATGTTGCTGCCACGAAAAACTTCTTTTTGAGGTCATTTCTACCCTTGGGACAAGCAACTTTGCAGAAAACGCAGAAAGAAAGTTTGTGTTCAGTCTTCCTCGAAACCAAATCAGAGGCTGGCAGTGAAAGCAACCCTGTCTGGTTGCCCCTGTTTCTATGGAAATTGACACTGGGAAACATTTTCTTGCTTGTTTGGCTGGAGAGCGAAGCAAAGACAGAGCCCATTCTCCCATGTGTCTCAACTGTCCACTATTAGCATATGGATGGATATATGGTCCAGAACAGTGAGTGGATTAATCACACTCACAGCATGTAATGTGGTTACAACTGAGGTGCAGCAGCGGACCAAAATGGAGAATCTTAGCACCAACAACAAAAATAGGGTTGGTTTGAGAAAAAAACATTAGCACAGTGGACCTTAGTAAACATAATAAAATGCAGCTGTGTTACACCTCTCTGATGAACTATTGGGAAATCCACAAATCAAACAGTGAGCAATGGGATAAGGTGGTGGTGGGAAGTAAATACAGAGAACTCACTGTTTTTGAATCCAACTCGTGCCTAGTTTGGGCCAAAACTTTGTCCACGCCGGCCTGATCGACAAAGGTGACGAATCCAAAGCCTCTGCGGACATCAGGGGAAGGAATTAATGAAACAGAAGCGGACGGTGACATGTAATGATATGTTATGAGCGGCGAGGAATCATAGCGCTCAGATAAACTTTCAGCTGCGGCGGAGCAGCCAGCCCTGATGGGCGCACGGCTCCCTCACCTCGAGCGCTTAGTAACTGGATCCCGCATCACCATACACTCCTTCACCTCGCCATACTTGCAGAAGTACTCTTTCAGCCCCTCTGAAACACAAGGCAAGGTGCACAGGGTAAATAAATCAACTAGTATCAGAAAGTACCTGAATACAGAACTGAATGAATAGCTCGGCAAGAACTGACACTTTGTTATTTACAGGCTGGCAAGCTGCTGGGCTACAGAGTGTCAAACTTTTTTTTCCAGGCTATTCAGATTTAGTCCAACACAGTTAACACAGCTTTCAGTTTAGTGCGTCAAAGAGAAAATGTCCAACGATTAAGAAAAGAAACCTTGAAATTACACAGTAATTACAACCAGGTTCTCTTATTTTATTACAATCTGGTTCATTTACTTGAAGCCTTTTTCTTGGACTTTTAAGAATTACTAATCTATTCTACTGCAATGTTGAAGCCTTTACAAATAAACCAGCTCTGAATGGGCTCTTTCATTCAGGAACAAGTTTTAGATTTAAAACGCACTGAGAGAAAAACTAATAAACAAATCAAGAAAATATACACAAGCATTAAGTAAAATCACTCAGAAATACAGCTTTTCAAACGACTTTCTATTGGTTCCCTCATATTCCATGCAAAGGTTTCTGAAGACAGTGGCATAGTGTCTTTTATGAGAACTAGTGGTGGAAAAAGCTTTACCTTGTGTTGTTTGCCAGCTGAGTCCACCTATGAACATTTTGCTGTGGAAAAAAAACAGAGAAAAACATTCACATTTACATATTAATAGAGGCAAGTTTCAGTGACTTTATAAATACTTAACATAGTAAACACAAACTTGTTATTGAGAGTTTAAAAGTCTATTCCTGTATGTAGAGACAGACTCTTAGAATACACCATCCTTCATTTTAGATGAAAGGAGGGTCTCTGTCCGGAGGTGAGCCGCCTGGCTGCAGAACGGGTCTGCTCGCAAAATGCCAGGTCTGTTCCTGAGGTGTATGAGGAGAGGTAGACAAGAAAAAAAGTTTTGTTTTTGTGTTACCAGGGGTCGTGAGGGGAGTCCGTGGTGGACAGGCTGCTCTGGCTCCCTTCCGTCTCCATTCCGTGTCCTCGGTCTGTGTGTGTGTGTGTGTGTGTGTGTGCGCTCTGTCCAGGCCGAGCCGTGCGGGAAAACAGGCGGAGAGCGAGTGGAGCTGGGCGGGTTTGGCCCGGGGTGAGAGAGAGGGGAGCGGGCCAGATGCAGGAGGCTCTGGGAGGGCTGGGACAGACTCCACCTCCTCCAGTCCCACAGCCTCTCTCTCATCCCACTTAGCGGCAACGACAGCGCCGAGCCGCGAGGGAAAACTACACAACTTCTTCTCGCGCTTTTCAAAATAAAAGCCTGGCGAGCGCGCTGCAGTAGGCTACCAAAGTGACAACAACAGTAAACATGAACTGTATTTTAATCTATTAGATCGGATGACTAAATTAGAGGATTATGCTACTTCTGGGAATACTTTAAAAATGAAAAGGAGAAATTCAGAAGGCCATTTAAATAGTGTCAGCTGTTATACTTCCCTATATACAATGTGGCACAGAAGAAAATTAGTGTTTTTATGTGGAAAAAAATCCTGAACGTTGTAATTTTTCACCTTTTCTTCTCTGTAGGCCTAACTTTATTCCTCAAATAGACCTATGATAAAGTAATCTGAAAGTAACTGAAAGTTATCCGAATACATTACAGAGTCCCTTATTACAGTTTTAATGAGTTAACTGGTAAATGTAATGGAACACATTTTTAAAGTAAATACTCAACCCAGCCCATGACTGATGGACTCTTAGCCGATCAGTAGACTAAGTATGGCTAATGAAAAAAGCCTTAAAGTAATAATCAGTGACATTTTCATATAAATAAATGTATGTTTTGCTGCTCTATCAGTGATCTAACACAATAGGGATTCAGCCTATATCCAGCTCATGAAAGCTTTTCCATCAATCCATTCAATCTAAACCCCCGGTGTCTGGTAGCTCTTTCCCAGGAAAAATCCTCTGCTGCACAGGAAGTGATACATTTCTTTAGATCAGTGGCAGACGCAGCGGCTTGTTTGGGATAAGTAGAACTGGGTAGTTAGCATGAGCAGCAAAATAGTAGCCTAATAATAAAAAAAAACAAGGATCTCACAGATTACTACTTTAAGGTGAAAACTGTTTCAAGAAACCACCCAAGAAACCCAAAATGGTGGAAAATTCAATGCAAATGTCTTAATCTCTTTGAGGAAGATTTGTAGAGCAAGGACAGCTGGATATGTGCAACAATGTCATTCAAATTTACAGTGTGGGAGATGTGACTGGTAATTAGGCTACATTTTGTATTTTGTAATTAAATTTTGTTTTATTTGTAGGATGCAATTACAACAATTACAAAGTGCTTTACCAGTTGAATAAAAGCAAACATCATACTCATAAAATAATAAAACAAGTGAAAGAAGAAGGCACCAGACAAATAAAAATAAGGTAAAAACAATTTAATAGTAAAAAATAATAGGCTAAGGACAAGCCATCATGATATATAGTCCAAAGTTTTAAGAAGTGATTTTAAAGATGATACTGATTGTGCTAGTCTTAGCTCCTCCTACACCCCAATACTTACTTCTTCAAACTTTAGGCTTTATTATGAAGGCATGATCGCTTAACTTCCCGTCATATTCTGCCTAACTCTGACTGACTTGACGTAGTTTCCACCCTAGTCCACATAAACTGTTACGCACACTGAAGTTTGCAGTTACAAGAACTAGACTATAATGATCCCGCAATCACTTTAAAAAACAAATAAATAAATATTTTAATACTATTTATTAAAAATAAATAAATAAATAAACATATATATATATAGGCTATATATATATATAATAAACATAACATAAAGGACGTTAAGATCACTATAAACTCACTATGGGTACCACAGACACACCAAAAGTCCCTACATAACCTTTAAAACTATTAATTTCAGAGGGAAAAATAAATACAAACGCACAAACTGTCGTTCAAAATAATCAAAGTTGTACCACACACCAGTACACGCTGTGTGCAGTGTGTCAGGCCAAGTGAATCCATTTCCACAGCTACTGCCTGACAGTTAAAGTTGAGAAGTTAGTTAACACTCTTCACTTCTAGGAGGCCTATTTAAAAATATTATATCAACAGCAAGCCAACTTTTCCCTAATGAAAAATCACTGTAATATTCCTATAGGGTCTCATAGTGTGTCTGAGGTGCTCAATAGTGAGTTTATCATGCTATTCAAATTCTTATATGGACATAAAGTGTGTCTATGATCCTCAATGAGTTTACAGTGACTTTATTCTACGTAATGGTATTTTTGATCTCCTATGATACCACTATAATATTCCTTTAATATTTAAATAGGGATTTATGGCTTTGCTGTGATATTTGTAAAGTATCCATCTAAAATTTTGTATAGGATTACTATAGCTCTTTTTTGAAAGGATGACAATTAGATTCAGTAACTTTCATTCAACAACAGGCTATCTGTGAAGTTATTCTGAGTGAACATCTATGGAGAACTGATTTTAGGCTACCGCTATTTATGTTAACAGCTGTGTTGATAGCATCAGCAACAAAGTGTGTCTCTGTCTTAATACACCTTCCATACTGCAAACCGGCTTATGCAATGTGGTATAACAGGAGGTTTGTGTACTGTGCTCATTCATTGCTGGGTTTTAAGTATTTAATTAGTACCAAAGCCAGCTCCAGCTAATCTTCTCAACACTGACTCAACATGTGACCTGGTAGCCAATGTTAAGGCCGATCAATGTGTAGCCTGAGCAATTCAAACAAAGACAATGACAGCTTTGACTTATGGTGGGTGTCAAATAAATGCCGTCCTACCCATAGGTCAGGTTTTGGTGCAAAGTTTGAACCATGAACTCTGGAGCTCAAGAGGTTTTTTTTTGTGCATATTAACATTGCATGTCCTATTGGGTCGGACAACCATAAGAACAAAATCTATAAGTTGGCAGGCAAAAAATGTGCAGCAGGTAGATAGATGTCCATGTTCTTACCAGTAACATGAATATTTAGAGCAATACCGCAAGTAATACAATTTGTGCTGGGACAGGTTTGTATTTGTGACCGTTTCCCTACACAGTTCATCCATGTTGAGTGCTGGTGTGATTAGTGTCCCGCCTGCACACAGGCCTGCTCTACTCTATCCTCTGCAGACGAACAGACGAAGCTCCGAAAGTGGGACAGGGGCTATTTGGACAGGAATTAAGGGGTGTGTTAAATTTCTGCATGCATGATCAATGGGGTTGAATGGCGGGGAAGGGGTGGGTGGGGGTTTGGAGGGCACACTGGGCTGAGGCAGGGAGAGAGAGAGAGAGAGGGAGAGAGAGGGAGTGGCAACAACAGAGAGAGGAGCAGCCAGCGATTGCTCACTAATGAGAGACGGACAATCTGGATTGTATCTCATTACCCATCGACATAGCTTTGAGTTCTTTAGAGAGCGAAAAATGCGAGCTCTTCTGTGTGCTGCATGTGGTCCTTTTTGATAAACCAGCCTGTGTGGTTGAGCATTAGTCACAACAGTATCTGTACTGTTGAAAGTCTGCACACTGCCCCCTGTCCCTTTTGGCGAGGAGTGTCCTCTGAATAGTACAATGGGACTTAATTACAGGTCAGTGGTATGTCTCAGGGAGATAGAGGGAGCTCTGTTTCCCTTCCAAATACAGTACAATGCCATCTTCCCAAGGGTGGGGTGGGGTAACAGGAGCTCCACACAAAAAGGTGGTGATAGGCTGAACCTGAGAATGGTACAAGGTGATCCAGAGAGAGAGCGAGAGAGAGAGACAGGGAGAGAGAGAGAGAGAGAGAGAGAGAGAGAGAGAGAGAGAGAGAGAGAGAGAGAGAGAGAGAGAGAGAGAGAAGGTTACACAGAGAGAGAAAAGATAAAGGACTACGTTAACTCTCGAAAGCTTTTCTTCCATTCACTTTGCCCTCTTTCCTTTCCAGTCCTGTTCCAACTTATCATCCATGCCAACTTTCTTTGTGAAAGAAAGACAAGAAGAGGGCGAAACAAAGAAAGACTTTGGGGGAAAAATCTTGAATTTGCAAATGAAAACAATATCAGATCTTATTCGGCACAAAGAAGTCTATCAAAACAGCCACAGCAGGAATTACACTGTTACTTTACAGTTTAACACCACCTGTGGGGGCTGTTGAGACTGAGTTCAGGCATGTTCATGGTTGTATCTCATACAATGAAAACATTCAGACTGCCTGAATAACAAAATCAAGAAAGTCAAAGAAGTTCCATGGTGATAGGAGAGAAGTATGTTATAAACCATCAGGGCTTTTGGGGACTTTGCTTTGATAGTGAGTTACAGTCAGAGACTTGAGAGTAACAGCAATGGGAAAATATCAACAGGTGGGCAAATGGACGGAAAAAGGTTTCCACCATGCTGACCACTTACTTCTCAGCAATGGAACTAACATTCTACATATCAATAAAGTGTATATACAAAAGGGCCAATAATGTTTAGTAACTTGGGTGCTGAGATACAACCTGATACTGAGAAGTTCAGATATTTAGACCAGCTGCTCTTGAACCACATCCTGTTCCAGAGGTTATACAACAGTGCTCTCTAGTGGCATGCAAGACAGGTCATCCCATGTTTCTGCTCAGTTAATATACAGTAGTTCTGTGCATAACCTTAAAGTTTGGCCTATATTGGACATTTTGTTTTCCATGTGCAAGAAAATACCAGTTTGGAATATCCAGAATTCAAAGAAAAGGATAAGAGGAGCTTCACTGTCTGTCCCAAAGCTGAATTTCACTGTGAAATCAGAAATAATCTATGAATACATATAAATGGACTTCCCACTAAATAATGTGGGGAACTTCTCCCTTATGTTTTCCATGCGTGACTTCTATGTTTGCCTTGAGAGACACGCTGTTGCCTCTGCAGCTCTGCATGCGACCGTAACATCACTGCATTTTTATTTATTGTTTTCGACTGCACTTTGTTCACTGTTAGGGATTGAGGGAGTGGGGACAAAGTTCACAGGGCGCATGTAAGGAGGAGGGGGTGAAGAGGAGGAAGGCTAAAAAAAAAAAAAGAAAAAAAAGAAAATTGACCTTTGAAAGCAAAACAGCAGGTGGAGAGCTAAAACCAGGCAGCTCCGAACACATCGAGAGGAAAGTCAAACAGGGAAAATGAAAGTATACCATCTCTACTCTTGAGCTGAAGAGGGACTACAAGTATCATGAGGCCCGGCGCTGCGTGTCTGGCTGTAGTTTGTGTGTGGTAGTGCACATGAGAGCGGTGAGTTTGTTTGCGCGGCGGTAGCGAGGTGAGCGAGGATCAGGCATCAGTGTAATGGAGGGAGAGGATAGGACCGGGGCGGCCAAGGCGAGGCCGGGCCGCCTGTCTGCCCTGCAGGAGCAGCTGATCTGGGCCCTGCTGGGATCCGGACTGTCCCGGGACGTCCTGGTCCAAGCCATGGGGGAACTGGAGCGAGAGAGGCCCGCCGCTGGGGCCGAGAAGGGAGAGAGGGGGGACGGAGAGAGCTCCGAGGAGGGAGAAATGGATTTCCCACCGCCCATATTCCGGGACCTGGAGAGGCTTCCACCTGAGGAAGCAGCGAGACAGAGGGCTGAAGTCGACCAGCTACTGCAGTGAGTAGATCCCAAATCCTCAGGGGGTGTCATCAGCAAAATCACCATAACCTTTCATAATCGCTATTCTTACTTGTCTGCTCCTTCTAATAGGAAATAATCAAGCAAGATTTCTGTGTAGTATTTGAAAAAGCTTCTACCCCATCGTCAGCACTTCTCTGATTTCCCCTGCTCTCCTGTTTATTCCTTCCCACATGGTCAAAACTGAGCACCAGAGAGTTGAAACAGTTTACCTCATAACATCCCTTCTATTCCTTTATTCTTGGGTACTTCTCAAGTTTGGTTGCCCCCTCTCTCTCTCCAATTCCTCCCTCCTTCTCCTGCTCTCAGTCTGTCTCTCCCTCTCTCTGCAATCTCTCCTGGCCTCTGAGGTGAATTTAAAGGAGGGTTCCTCCTTTGCTAGTTACTAATTACCCACCCCCATCATTATTCTCTGGCCATTTCTTAATAAATAAGCTACAAGCATCGGTGAAGATTAATGGAGTAGGGCTGGGCATGGGAGGCTGTGTTTACATAAAGCATGAGTGATATTTCTTACTCAATTATTGATAAAGATTTTTTCTAATATCTGGAATGCACAATGTGTATTTGTCATCACATTATTTCAAAGAAGGTCAAAACATTGATATGGAATAAGAAATATGTACTGAAATACTCAACAATGACTGTTATCACAGATTAAAAAAAATTTTGTATGCTGAGTTTAAATCTGGTTAATTCAGAGCTTTTTGTAAATGTATAGGTTTTGTGTATTTAACTCACTCCTGGTCTGAAAGTTAGGAAGCGTCAAATGAGGCTTTATAAACTGTTAACAGGTTTTTTTTTTACCCTCCAGTGATGTGGAAGGGTTGGACTTTGCCCCAGTGTGCTTTCCCTTATCTCTCTGTGTCAATAAGCCTCTCTGCTTCCCCCTGAGTAGTCATGCATTTTGTCTTTGTGACTTTTACATGTACATGTTGGCAAATATGTGTGATTTATACTCAATATCCTTGTAGTATATGAGAAGCTTTGTCTATTTAGCACATTTCTAAAAACAGTGAGAAAGTGGGAACCATGAAAATAAGCAATAACAGTGATAAGCAGCATTTAAATAAAGGAAACAAAGGCCATAAAATAACAAGAATAAAAGAATAAAATTCAATGAGAATATTACATAAATGCAAGTCTGAAAAATCTATTTTAAGAAGTTACTTCAAATTTGATTCTTCAATCCTGCATTATGTACACACAAAGATGACGTCTTTGTCATTTCGGGTGTCTGTGTCTAACAGGGAGGACCCATGGCGTGTGGCAAAGATGGTGAAAAGCTACATGCAGCAGCACAACCTGCCCCAGAGAGAGGTGGTGGAGTCCACAGGACTCAACCAGTCACATCTGTCCCAGCACCTCAACAAAGGCACGCCAATGAAGAACCAGAAGAGAGCTGCTCTGTACAGCTGGTATGTGAAGAAGCAGGGCGAGATCAGCCAGCGTGAGTATACAGTCAGCGGTGGAGCTGCAAACCTGCCAGACTCATGTTCACTTTGATTATTTCTGTTTTCTGTCGTGAAACTAATGGGAGGTTCCCTTATCAAACATCAGTTCCCCAAGACAGACTCAACCGAGTTAAAGACAACGATTAAAAGAAACACCATAAAAACATGTAAGATTCACTGACCATTCCCTTCAGAATTTACCAACGCCAGACACGGCCTTGCATCTGCTGAGGACCAAGGAGAGGACACCAAGAAAGGACGTAGGAACAGGTTCAAATGGGGGCCGGCATCCCAGCAGATCCTCTTCCACGCCTACGAACGACAGAAGAACCCTAGCAAGGAGGAGAGAGAGGGGTTGGTGGAGGAGTGTAACAGGTGAGACATACAGATGATACCAAGCCATGATGCCACGTGACGAGAGGACTGGTGCCAAAATCATCTCTGTGTCTCCAGTAGGTAGCTGTCTGGTGCGCATGCTAACACTTTAGCATACAGCATGTTAAGAAATCACATGAGCCTAGCATGAAGTATGAGGATAAACCTTTTAGTGATTCAATGTTGGTATTGGTTTTTATTCTATGGAATGTAGATTCAGAACTTATGAAAAGAAATCAAAATCAATCAAAATTTTCATCATTACAAAATTTTACCAATCCAGTAAACAAGCCTGGCATGTTCCGAAAAAATTGAGTTAAAAAAATCAGTAAAATTAACTAACCATCCAGCCTTAGAGCTGCTAAAGGTTCTCATTTTCTCACTTTTAGGATAATGCTAGTCGCCTACGATTACTTAAGGTACTCTATGCTAAAACATTAGCATGCTCGCCAGACAGAGCTATCTACAAGACTCACAGAAATGATTTTGCTGCCAATCCTCTCGTCACATATTGGGTAAGGTGACCAATGGGCAGAGCCGGCCCAAGCCTTTATGGGGCCCTAAGCAGAATTTGATTTGGGGGCCCCCCACCGCCGCCAATACTATTAACTATTGTCAATGCTTGATCATTCGCACACCTACTGTAAATCTAACACACCCATTATCCATTTTATTAGTTGTAGCTGTGTTCTTACATCATACCAATGTCAGCCTGGCGTGTTTTTACCCTTCTATGGTTTTTAATCTTACAAGGTACCAAACTCACAAGAGTGGTCTGGCGTTAATTTGCACTTTAATATTCAAAGTGATACAGTACTAAGTGGCATACTGAACGTGGTGTACTGAAAAGTAACAAAATAAACCAGCAGACAATGCCTAAATGGTCTGTTATTCTTTTTTCTTTTAGGTTTTGTTAACTTGTAGGGCTATATTTTTTTAAATAAGGAAAATAGTTTGGTTGTACTGTTCAGTAACTTGCAAAATAGTCTTAAAAACCAACATGAAAAAGAACCCGTGGATCATGATCCTGCCTGAAAGAAATCGTGATATATTTTTGCCATATCGCCCAGACGCCCACCTGTAATGCAAACATACCTTTATCTTTGTTTTTCTCATGTTCTGTTTTCTTCTTCTTTCTTTTCTCTGCTCCAGAAGGATATGTCCTTTTTTGCAACATTACTTTTTTGCTGCATCGACGCAGAGGAGAGGACTGTAACCTGCTTGCATCAAAAGTGTGCATTGCGCATGAACGTGACACCAGCTCTGACAGAGGCAGCGGGAATTGATTAAACCAGCAGTATTAGCTAGCCAGCCCGTTAACATAATACTGCGTTTTTGTATGATTACCATTGACATAATATAATATATCACAAAAAAACCAAACATTTCAAGCGCTCTTGGGGGCCCTAAGCAGGCGGGGGCCCTAAGCAGCCGCTTAGTTCGCTTATGCCTTGGGCCGGCCTTGCCAATGGGCTAAACTCCCAAAAAGTCAGTTTAATATCTAAAGCCATGTGTTGGTGTGCTGTTCCTCCCTCAGGGCAGAGTGTCTCCAGAGGGGGGTGTCTCCCTCCCAGCTCGCTGGCCTGGGCTCTAACCTGGTGACTGAGGTCCGGGTCTACAACTGGTTCGCCAACCGCCGCAAAGAGGAGGCTTTCCGCCACAAACTGGCTCTGGATACGCCTTTTACTACCCAGACTGCCTCCTCTAACCACACCCTCCCACCTAGTCCTGGGCAGGGTAATAACCTAACAACCTTCACTAATGCAGTTTTGGATCCATGAGGGATGTGTTTTTCAGATTGTGTTTTTCAAAATTCATCTCCTTTGGACACTTTCAATAAGAAGCTGTGCTTTACAGTGATTTTAGAACAGCTCAGAGGCGTTGTTAGGCTTATGTAAAACGGCAGTAACACACAATTGTAATACAGAGAACACAAATGAATAAATCTTTTTTTTGAAGCAATGACAATTAAATAATGATAACAATGAAATGTTATTCTTCTGCCAAGCAATGTACTGTAGTTCTTGAGCAGTAGCTAAACATGGTTGCTAAGCGACACAAGTAGCTGTATGAGTGGTGATTTTCAGTTTGCATTTTTATTTTTTTTTACAATGGCTGTGAACATGACTCAGTCAATCAGAACTGAGGACTGAGGACCAGAGCTATCTGGTTTATAATACTGCTTTTGCCTGCTTTATGTGTTCCTGGTAATATCCATGATAATACACATTTAAAGCTGCACAAGGCAAAATTCTTATGTAAAAATACACCTGTCTCTTCAGCCTAAATTACAAAGTGGGGCTGCAATGGAGAAGAGCGTCCCATCCCCACTAATTTAGACTTATAGTTTCGCCCTATTTTCCCAAATGAAATTCTGTAATCGGATATGAATGCTTCTCCAGCCACAGGAAATGACAAATCAGAATTTAAGACCAAAATACAATCTGTCTCCTAATCAGCAATGAGCAAGTGCACCGTCCAGAGATAGATCTTTTACCTTAGTGGTTCTCAGTCCTGGTCCCCGCGGCCTAGAGCCCCGCTGGTTTTCATTCCAGCCATCTAATCAGGAACTGTTTTACACCTGGGATGCCAGGTGAATGCAATTAACTATAATTAACTAGCTGGTATGTTAGAAAACCAGCAGCAGTCTGGGTCCGCCGGCAATAATAGGTCACCCGTTTCATTGTCAACACTTCCATTGTTATGTTGTGGCTTTTGCATCTGTGTTGTGGCTTTTGCATTTGTGTTTTCCGTTAATGCGCTTGTGTTTTTCAAATTTGCAAAGCATTTTGGATATGCAGTTTGTTCGACACATCTCAGCCACTGTACTACGGTAACTTGCGGTATAAAGTCCTGGTCCTCGAGGTCCGACATCCGATGGTTTTTGGAACAAAAATCTGCAGGATTCGGACCTCAAGGACTGGAATTGAGTACTGAGGGTATAAAGCGTCACAGACGGGTTGGTAACCATGAGTGTGCTGTGTGCAGTTTGCTGACATTACATTACAGGGTTTCTGGGAATTGAAGCTCAAATTTCGGCTACCTCTCACTGCCATTTGGAGCTGTCCGACATGCAAAGTTGCCTAGTGCAGCTTTAAAATATGAACCCATACAGTGAACAATGGGTCCTGATTTGTTTTGTTTTCCAGGTATGAAGTATGACCAGCAAATGCCATGTGACAACCTGGGCCCAGCCAGAGGTGGCGGAGGGGACAGGGGTTTAGGGGGACGCCTGCTGGTCAGTCCAGTCCAACTGGAGCCCAGCCACACACTCCTGGAGACGCATAATCCCAAACCGGTGAGAGCTCATATCACAATCGGTCCTTAGTTATTATAGACTGTCTGTATGGCTGCCATCACTCATCATTGTCATGCTATCCTCTGGTCCCAGGTGTCCAGCGGTGGCCCACTGCCCCCAGTAAGCACTCTGACCTCACTGCACAGTCTGTCTGCCTCCCCTGCCCCCCCGCAGGGCCTCATCATGGCCTCGCTGCCCAGCGTTATGAGCCTGGGAGAGTCCTCTCTCCTCATAGGTAACCTTACTTACTCTACACAAAGCCAACTGTATCCCCTTCTTTTCTCTTCAAGAATGACAACAGATGCTGAGAGAAGGATGTCTTTGCCTGATTTTTTGTTGTTGTTGATCCACAGGTTTAGCCTCCACTCAACCTCAGACCGTACCTGTTATAAACAACGTGGGGGGCGGTTTCACCACTCTTCAGCCCATCTCATTCCAGCAGCAGCTTCACACCTCTCCCCAGCAGCCAATAGCACAGCAGTTCCCGAGTCACATGGGTCCCAGTCCGTTCATGGCGACCATGGCACAGCTGCCGTGTCACAGTAAGGCAGCAAAAAAAATGATGCTAAATGATATTAATGGACTGCATTTATATAGCGCTTTTATCCAAAGCGCTTTACAACATGCCTACATTCACCCATTCACACACACATTCATACACCGATGGCAGCAAGCTACGACGCAGGGTGCAACCATTGGGAGCAATTTGGGGTTCAGTATCCTGTACTTCGACATGCGGACTGGAGGAGCCGGGGATCGAACCACCGACCTTCTGATTAGTGAACGACCCGCTCTACCTCCTGAGCCACAGCCGCCCCTGATATTATTGTTAATGATATTATTGTTGTGTAAAGCAACATTTATCTGTTCCCCATTGCAGTGTACAACAAGTCTGACTTGCCCCAGTACCCCTCGCCCAGCCTGCTGTCCCAAGCCATGGTCATCGCTGACGGCAGCAGCCTGGGCACCTTGACCAGCCTCGCTGCTGTCAGACAGGTACTGGGACTGCTGGGGTGCTTTGTATGTTAGGGAGTCCAGAGCAAAAAGGCATCGCAATATGAACCTAATCTAGTAATAAAAACATGTCCTTGATTTTTTTTGTTGGACAGATTCTAACAGCGGATCCAGAGGAACAGACAGAGCCGCCCTTACAGGAAGACTCTCTCCATCTGCAGCCACACACACCTGGACCAGGTACACAGGCTTAAGTAAACACCTAAACATTTACATCCTGCTGTAACACTTTTGGGGCTGCATCATCACGTGTTTATATGGGACCCACTGCCTATAACTGACCAGTGATCATTTTATCAGAGGTCAGTATTATGGTTGCAGGTGCGGTTGTACTGCCTGCACTCCCTGTTTGTACACCTCTGTACTGTAAAGGAACAATGTTGCCAGAACCTTTCCAGTACTCGATAAATTACTGATCTGTTTTCTGTTGACAGTTTCCTCTGAGAGCCTAGAGCTGTACCCAGCATCTCAAACCACAGAGAGTCACCAGTCTCACCTCCTGTCACCTTCACCAACAGACATCAGCTCCTACATTCCTACACAGTTGGTCTCCACTGCACAGTAGTACTGCTCTAATGCAGCGTCACCACAATATCAGCTGAACTTGGGGGGTGGATCAATTGACTTATAAATCCTCTTAACGGGACGGACAACTACCTCTGGTGAAAAATTCCAGAGAAACCACTGACAAGTTTGATGAGGACCCCTGGAGTCACTGACCACAGCAGCTGTCTGGACCTGGGAGGATTCAGCCTTGGTATTTCAAAGACCCTCGGACTGAAACTCGTCTCCACACCATTGTAATAGAATATGAACAAGGACCAACATCTGAGTAGATTCACTTTTGATAAGACAAAAAAAAAAATCAATTGAAAATCAGCACCAAAATGCATTTTTATTCAAAATAAATGTTGTAATGTATATTCATAAATTGTACATGCTGCACAAACTTGGTGTAAACTGCCTTGAAAACACAAGGAGGATGAAATGAAATAATAGGGTGGGAGTCACCAGTGAGCGAGGAGTAGAGTAGAAAAAAATAACTACTTTTTACAAATTTATGAGAATCTCTTATGATCAAGATTATTTCGAGATTAATCACGGGCAGTGGTATAAAAAATTTGACACACCTTTACTGTCTCGTAACAGGACTGCATATAGAACTGTCTAGATTATGTAAAACATGGCATCCTAAAATATCCTCAAAATGTTTTTGATAATGTTAATTTTACTATCCAATCTTTCAAAGTTGGATTTGTGACAGTATATGGCAATGTGGAGCAGAACCAAACATCCAATAACACTGAGAGGTTAGTCAGAAGAGTCAGTTCAAGGCTTCTCCCTCTGAATTTCCTCCTATGGCTTCTTGTTTCTTTTTCTTTTTCCGTTTCACTTTGGGCTGTATGCTGCTCCCCTCCTCTGAGATCCCATTCTCACCATTAGACCCTTCAGAGTCCAACTTCCTCAACGCCTGTTCACTCTCCTCTTGATTCAGCTTCCTTTTTTTCTTTTTCTTAGGAACAGGATTCTCCTCTCGCTCCTCTTCTTCTGCGTGTTTCTTTTTTCTCTTTTTCTTTTTCTGTGCTGTCTCTGAGCAGGGAGGCTCTGTCGAGGCAGATGAGACTGTACTGGGCAGCGAAGACGAGGGTAAGAGATCTCTGACTGACACCGCCGCCTCCCTCAGCCTGCTTTCCATCTCACTGTCGCTGTCACTGTGAGCAGTGGACAAACGTACAAAAACAAAGTTAAACTAAGGACTACTGAAACCGTTCAACTTGCTGACAAAAACAACAAAAACGAAGCAGAACCTTGAGCTGGGAACGGGCCGACGCCTCACAGGGGGTGGAGGATCATCAGCTGTCTGTCCTGGGACTGACGTCGAAAACAGACGAAATCCTGAAAGAAAAAACACTAAATGGCCAACCCTGCATTTCAAGAGGCGAGAGCAATAACAGCATCTTCTTTGACTGTATAGGAGCAGCAAGTACTAGCACAATTATACACTTTACCTTCATCATCATCATCATCCCAGTTTGTCGATTCTGCACGGGATGAAGTTCCAGGTTGCATCTCTGAAATGCAACTGACGGTGCAGTTTATAAGGATTTCTGCATAAATCAGCTGTGAATGTGTGTCTATTCCAAACTCCATGATGGGATTGTCATTTTGAAATATAAACATCCAAAGTCAAAAAAAAGTACCTGTCGAGGAAATGTCCCAACTTTTTGGCGACGTGTGAGCGAAACCCTTGGCTGACCTGGAGCTCGTTGCCGTCGTGTTCATGCTCGGATACAACAACGCTGGTTTTACATGGACAGCATGACAATATAAAAACATCTTCCATGTCTCATATTCAGATATTAATATAAAGTATATATCTGATGCATAAATAAAGAACATTATCATTGAGTCTTTTACATGTTGTGATGGGTTGCCGAGGGAATGCTACATCATTTCAGCTTCCACATCCATTAAAAGATGTTTTTGTTTTTTTTTTGCAGATAAAAAGTTGGCATTATAAAAAATAAATTAATGAGAAATTTATGACAAAAAATATCTACACAGACACTATCCCATTTGCTTTCAATGGAGCAGCTGCACATCTTGATAAGAATATTGATTCTTTAGTTACTAACTTTGGGAGCAAATTCTTCATATTTACTCTCTAGACTTCACTATGCGTTGTGATGGGGATAAATGTGCATCAAGAGAACTAGAACTTTCTAATGGCATTGTAATTTAAAACAGTTGTGTAGGGCTACAGACACTAGATTACACTAGATACTATATGATACAAGATTATATATGAATATCGGTGGGTGAAGCTACCTTTAACTTACATATGGATTTAGAATTAGTGATCAATATGTGATACATTAACTCACCGTCGTGATTGTTTGCCATTGGTCTCCCCGTCTGAAATAGTATAACGTAGTATATAAAGTATAACAGCAGTCATTAGCAGAGCTGGAGTGTCACTAACCTTTACTCAAGTAAGTTACTGTAGTGCATTCTTAATACTTGAATGGCCTAGCTAATTTATTTGCAGGTGACATTATGCTCGTTATGTTACTCAATGGTAATATAGCTCTGGTAACGTAAAATTGGCTTTGGTTGCATTCAAAATATGCAGTAAGTCAGTTAAAATAATGCATTTTATTAGATTTTAGCCAGATGCAAACAGTCAGAATATGGAGCACCAACCAGTTACACACTTTTAGAGGTGAAGGCAACAAGCTTTGAAATCCCACAAGGACTATGAGCTTGTGTATAATATGTATTGTTATTGAAGTAAGCCTACATTTAATTACAAATACCTTAATATCTGAATATGAGATGGACTTTCACCAGAGTAATATTGTGTCTATCGGGGTATTTCTACTATGGGGAAATGTTCACTTCCTCGAGCACTAGTAATTGACGTTAACAAAACGTTGTACCTGTCGTCTTGCCAGCCAGTGTGTCCCAAACTGCCTCCTTACATCTTTGAAGAGCTTCATCCTCACTGCTACTGGAATCACCAGAAGCACCAGCCATCCTTCCTGCGGGGGCCGCCATGACACACACACGTGCTGTGTTGGAGTTGCCTGTTTTTGAGCTAAGGATTGTGGGTAATGTAGTCTGTCCGTGAGGGCACAGTATTTGTACAATGTGTTCTTCAGATATGTGCTTTTATTCATCACCCTCTTCACATAACTTTTAGAAACAAACAGTTCAAACAACTCAACGCGTACAAAGCAAAAAAAAATGTCTAGGTAGTTCTATCAGGATCCTCACATTGTAGTAACAGAGGAAGTCAAAGGTCTCGAAATACAACAGCTATGGGTTTAAAGAATGAATTTGTCATTCCTGTCACTTTGTGAAAAATAAAGCCAAAAAAAGCATGTGAAAATTGTTTTCCCATTTTACATTTCAAACAGAGCAGAGGACATCAGAATCCAATTAAAATGCCAGAGCCTTATGCTGCGTTCATGTCATATCAGAAGAACTGGAGGAAAGTGTTGGTTAAAATCAAATGTAAAGTAACTGCAGGAGATGTTGCTTGCTTTTCATAAATAGGGTTGGGAATATAACTGATCATGTTATTTTTATTATTTGCTGTTTACCAGTTGTGTTGACACAGTTCTGACACCAAGGGTTTAATATCAGAGCCTGCAAAACACTTCCCACATATCCCACTTGTAATTACCACTAGGAGGTTGACATGAACGCTTTTCCCCAGTTGGAAGTTTGTATTTACGGTAAATCCGATATGACTTGAATGCAGCATTAGTAACAGTTGGATATCACAGGTAGCAGAGAGCTTGATATGAGGAGCTGAAGTCTCTTGCCTTCAGCTCACTGGTTGAAAGATGCATCAAGCTGCAGCGCTCGCCATACAGCTGGATGAAGTACAAGATTATATCACATACAAAAGGAGAATGACAGTCTGAATACAAGGCACAGGGAATCGATGTTGTAGTGCAGAATAACAGGAAGCCCAGATTATTTGAATATTATTTGAACATTGAAACAGCAACTAAAACTTAACCAGGCTTTCATGAGTAGGGAAACGGGCAAATCTTGCATCTCCCCTACTGTCTCTGATTACGAATATATTTGTATCAGAACTACCAAGCTACATCAGACGCTGTACTGTCATGCTGTGTGCTACTGTGCTGACTTTGTTTTCAGTGACCAGTTTATTAGGTATACCACACTGTTCAGGAAACTTAACTCCTACAGATAGGGATTCAGTGTCGTGGCTTGCCAAGTAAGCCAGGCAGACAGGCTTTATGGGATTCAGTTACTGTGTGACTGAACATTGGAATGGGTAGAGCGAGCAACCTAAACAATTTTGGGCATGGTATGGTCATTGTAAGGTGTGCCAATTCCAGTAACTCTAGGCTTTTCATGCAAGGCAGTGTCTACATGTCCAGAGGTTACAATTCCAGTGAAATTCCAGTGAAATAGGGCACATAACAGATGTCAGCAGGGATGAACATGACACCTGACACCCTGAAAGGAATGCATGCTGTTCTTGAATTAAAAGGGGTCCAACTCGTTACTAGATCAGTGGACTTAATAATTTACCTAATAAACTGGCCAACAAGTGTAAATGTCTGCTGTGACTGAAAGATTACTAATGCTAATGGAAACCAACTATCCTCAAGTCTCCAAACTGACCGTAGATAACTAAGGGACAATGAAAGTCAACGGATAATGTCAACTACTGCTACAAGAGCGTCTATGACTGGCAATACTGTCATACACCTAGTCAATGCTCGCTGTTCCATAAGGGAACCACAGTTGTCACTTACAAAGGGTATATACTCAAGGAAAAGTCATAACTAACACAATCTATATGGTTTGCAGTGAGAAGTCTGGTGACTCAAATTGTGTCCCTTCCCAGAAGAGATGACAGCAAACTCAAGGCAAAAGTGTTCAAGCAGTAACATGAGACACTTATAACATGTGACAATCCAACAAACAGCGCAAAGAAGTTTCAGTCAATTTTATATCAGAGAAATATTTAACAGAACGTTACTCTGGGTCCCAAAAACTGAGCAGGATGAGGTATTGATGAATGAATCATTGATTTCTTATCAAGGCAGATGCGGTCCGTTGTTGCTGAAGAATGTTGTCAAGTTCATAGGAATGTCCGAAAAGGAGAGAATACTTCTGTTCCCCAAAAAGAAGCTTTTGGGTGGTTGTAATCCAGGGAAATCTGATCCCTGGGATATATTGCACACATTCTTCCCTTCAGGCATTACTGACCACCGTTGTAGGCGTAGTCTGCCTTGTTGTGCATGATTAGTTTGTTGTCCACAAAGTAGAAACTGTCTGATCTGGTCTCGTAAGGGTGGTCCACCATTTGGCGAACTGTATGAAAGAAAGAAAGAAAGAAAGAAATAAAGAAAGAAAGAAATGGATTATGTGTTAAATATGCATGCTACAGGTATAACATTACTGGCTGACCAAAGCAGACTCGAACTCACTGAGGTCCTCTGGGAGCTGTGGAAACTCGTAAATGTGCTCGCACGTGTTGCGGCTGTTAGGAATGCAGAAGCCGAAGTCAAAGTCAAAATTCTTGAGAAGGCGCCCCTGGAAATAATGCCTCTCAATCATACGAAAGCTGTTAATGGGCCGGTCGCCCACTGTGAACTCCACACTGAGGTTTGGAAAGAGAGAGAAGAAAAACAAAATTGACAAAACAGTTGTCATTATAGTTTTATATGAAGAGCTGGCTACTGGAAGAGTAAACTTTGTCTAGAGAGAGAGAGAAAAAGGCTGACTGTTACATGTTCAACTAGTTTCAACCGGCCTAATAAAGTGGCTTATGATTGGATTAGAACATTTCTTCTGTTCAGTCCATTTACTTACGTTGCACCAACAGTGCGCAGTTTTAGGAAGGCTGGTGTAAACTGATACCGCACAAAACGTCCAGCACTGGTGTCTGCATCTCCACTTTCCTCTTCATGGTCTACAGGTCCTAATACAGAAAACTCCATTTAAAAGTGCTGACGGCAGGCATCCAGTTGTAACCAGGATGATCAAAAATACAGTAATTGGTTAACATTTGCAGATATTAAAAACGTGTGTGAGCAACTGCGTAAGAACAATGAAATATTGTAATTGTACATTGAATTATGCCAATGCAAAGGTACATAATGTTATACATTTCTGTCTGAATTAAAATAATTATCCAGAAGATATTGTAAAAAGCCTTTGATAAGCCTTTGTGTAATGTTCAGTCAATATTGAGTCCACTGATATATGATTTGTAAGAGTGGTGTCACTACATTAGTGGAAATTAAAATCAATGAAATTAACTTCAAAAGACTCAAAAGGTCCCTCGATACTTCCTTAACAT
Organism: Centroberyx affinis; assembly: GCF_046629955.1. Classification (NCBI taxonomy): domain Eukaryota; kingdom Metazoa; phylum Chordata; class Actinopteri; order Beryciformes; family Berycidae; genus Centroberyx; species Centroberyx affinis. Next base: position 51,184 of record NW_027279261.1, on the reverse strand, counting down.
CCAGGTCCAGTGTTATCGGTAAAAAAGAAGCGATACAAGTGATAGCCTAGAAGCTGAAGTATGCCACACATGAGAGCTAAACACAGCACACCCTGGGGCAGACTGCTGTTATGTTTGAGATGTTTGTATTGTAGTGTGCTGACTCAGTACCTAAGGGCTACAGTATGACTGAGCTACATTACTGTTCCTCTATGCATGCTTCTTCAGACTGGCTCTCAAAAGTTGGCCAATGTTTCAAATGAGAGTAAAATTAAAGTATGAAAAGTTTATCATTGCAGTGATAACAATGATAAAATAACTGTTGGAGCAGTCAGATTGCTACTGGAAGCTGTCAATGCCAAACTTAACAGAACTATATCTGGCTGTGCAAGAAAATGTCTCTGAGAATAAAATAAATCTCCCAATCTCTGAACGTTTTGAATAACTGCATATTATATATTTTTAAGCAGATAATGGGTTAATAATTGGTGTTGTTTATGCTATATGGGTCATATATTATAGGAACATGAGTGCTTCATATTGTATACCATCTCTTACCGCAGCTGGGAGGTTTGGCAATCTCAAACAGCACCGTCCCTGTCTCCAGATCTCTGATTTTGAAACGTGTAAAGTCAACGTTGTAGATATTGTCTTCAGGTTTGCAAAGATAATCTGGAATAGGAAATGTCAGTGTGTGTGGTAAGGTTAAAACAAACACAATAGCACTCGATTCTATATGGCCATTATCGGACAGCTAGCGAGCATCCGTTATCGGACGGGCCCTACCTGACGTGCATCTGGCCCCTTTCCAATGCCACAAACAGGCAGTCCATGATATTTAAATAACTTTACCGATACATGTGCAGAATTTTGTAACCCTACACACATATTTTGGAGTACAAAGTCAATCAGATCTCTGCTTATCGAATTCGGCTAGCGCTAAACGAGCAATGGTCGCCGTTATGTTTTCCGGCTCCTAAGCCTTGTAGTAGTGGGCAATACTCGGACCACCAGATTTTCATCAAATAGTTGCGGGTGAGTGGGGAAGTAATGCCATTGTTATCTGGTCCGGGAAAAGGCCAAAACAATAGCAGGCATTAAGCATTAGCCACGACCGTGGTTGGACGAGTGTCCGATAACGGACCTAGAGGTTCGACTCGGAGGGTTCAACGGCTGCATTGGTTATCAAAACATAGGTTACACAAACGAACAACTACTTTTACATTGTTAATCAGTGGTTTGTTTGCGGTTATACTGACACAACTGATGAACTTATTGGAAAGGCTGAAATCTCGCCAGAGCTAGCAAAATTGTGTCCGATCATGGATCTCGCGACGTGATTTCAACGACACTAATGAAGACCAAGCTACATACCCTCGGCAACAGCACGGAGACCCAAGACCTGGTCCGGAGTAATATCTTTTCCCAGCGCCCTGAGTTCACCCTCTGTGACAACAGGCCACTTATCCGTTTGACTGCGTCTCGACTTCAGTTTCTTTAGCATTCCTCCTCCAGACTTTCGATCCCTGGAATTCGCAGTCGAGCCGGTATCTGTGTCCGTCTGTCCTTTGTTGACTGCCGGCGCCGTTTTGTTTCGAGAACCGTTCATATCGGCTACTGTGGCAACTTAATGTAGAAAGTTGTTGTGCTTTTTATTTTGGGAGCTATTTGAGAAACTGCGGGTGTAATTTCAAGATGGCGTAAAACGTGTATGGAGGACGAGAAAGTAAGATTGTGATTGGCTGCCAACGCTGGCGGTTGGCATAGTTACCGAAGGGGGTACGCCTGGTTTAGAACCCGGGCGACCCCGACTTGTCTACACTCCAGACCAGTGGGTGGTGGTAATGCACCCTGTAAGCTGTCAGCAAACCGCCATCAAAAAAAGGAAAGAACTTATTTATTGAAAATCTTGAACTCTGTTTACTTCCCTGTAAGAAGTCTGCCAAATGGTTTCATATTCTATCTTTATTCAATATGTGATATGTACGCTGTAACATGTCTCTGTACACCTATTATTCTCTGTTCGTCCTCTAACATCTCAATACAAAAAAGGAATAACTTGTGACCGTTTTCAGTTCCCCACTGTGTTAAAGTATGCTCTGGATATTGCATAGCATGGATCTATGCCTATTACCTCGCGAGGCAGCTGGATTCGCGAGATCACGATCACAAAGCATCTGGCGCGTCAGGTTAGTATGCCTATGTAGCCTACAGAAACCGAGCCGTGATATGTTCTGTACAGCCTGCAGTCTATTCACTGTGTTGGAGTGTCCACTGCGTGGCGCTAATGCAACTTAGAATGGAAGGTAGTTTGTTGCCGGAAATCCCCACTGAAGAAGAAAAAGATGGTGCGCCTGAAGTCAAGGTAAAATGTGCTCCATTTGTATGTACTGTCATCAAAGCGTGTGTTCACAGTTCGTTTCTGACGGTAGCTCTTCTGTCGGCAGATATTTACTGTGCGAAGTCAACGTGTCGGACCGGAGCAGCCTGTTGCTGCTGGATGACCGGGCGGTCGCCACGGCAGTGAAGGCGGCGGTGGCCCGCACACACGGAGACTACGGAGCAGCGCTCTGCAGCATTAGATTCTCCGGTACTACATCTAGACCAGGAAAATACACAATCTAGCAATTCAGTGTGACCTTGTTTACATAACTGATGAAACACTACGTTTAATGAATCATTAGTGTCCGTTGGTAAATTGGGCATATATAACCCTCCTCAATTTTTAGGATTGGTTCACTTTGCACTTTACCGTCCTCCATGGTGCATCTTGCTGGAGGCATACTGTGTGAATAAAACGAAAATTAATTATTAAAGTTCATTTTTCAACTTTACTTTACTGATTGGTTGCTGATTGGAGTATTCGATCTTTGCCAAATTGAAGAGTTTCATACATAAATGTTCTTAAAGTTATGTTCTACCAGATTTGGCAACAGCTTTAAACTTACCCTACCAGAACTGAGGACCCCAACTAGCTGTTTCAGAAATTAAATCTACTGCCTTGTTCTAGGCTGACAGTGAGACCCAGTCCGTGTGAAGTAATTGCTCATTGTATTGATTTATGTTATTTATGATAGTGAAGTTAGGACGGGGAGAGGATGTTATGATTATTCTGATTAGAGGTTTCACTCTCCCTGCTTTTATCTCCTCACCTACAGTATAAACAGTCATCTGGTTCTGCACCAAATCATATCCAACAACAAAAATCTTCTCAAATTGCTGTCCCTCAGACAAATCTTACCAGATGGGGGTTCATGACCTAATTTCTATCTGTTTGAGATTGAGAAGCCTTGACATGAGAACATTTGGGATCCCCTGGCCCGTATCACCCCTTCTGATTCTTGGCTGATGATGCTGGTCTTGACACTAATGAATAATCAATCATCTTCCCAGTCACTTTAAACTGTGTAACATTCTCTCATCACACGGTACTTTCATGATGTTGCAGTATGAACTGAGGTCTCTCTGTCTTTTCTTCTTCTCAGTGAAATATCTGAATGCCCATACTGGAATAGTATTCCTGCGCTGCCCCAAAAGTTGTTACAGACTCATCTGGTCTGCTCTGCCTTTTATTACTAGTATTGAAAATCAAGGGCAGAAAGTACCATGTTTCCTGAGCTGTTTGCATGTGGGAGGTAAGAGAAACATGAACTAAATAACACTGTTACCCACTGTGATTTATTTTAATTAGCATATCTGGTTTATCATGAACTGGGTGTCATTGCATTTTAGTGGTTTTGTTGGTCATTTGCATTGCTAACAACTCAATGACAAATACTAACAACGTCTGATTCCAATACTGTAATAATCAAAACACTGGTGCTAGTGATTTTTGGATCGACTGAAAGGACCCCATTTCATGATAAATCAGACAGCCTTCTTAAAAATCTGAGTTATTAATTCAACATTGTGTAAAGATAAGTTATTTTCTCCCAGGAACAATCAGAACATGTCAGAAGTTTCTGGTCCGATACAACACCCAGCAGCTCCATCGGATGCTCCCTAAATGTAAAAACGAAGGTAAGGGATTAAGATATAATCCTGTTCATGCTTAACTTTATAATTACATCCAGTAGTCCATGTATTCACTTGCTCCTATTGGTCAAACGTTTGTGATCACTCAATTCCTGTCATATAACAGAAATAAAATACAAGACAAATAAAAATGCCGGTCAGTTGAATGCTTCCTTTCTCCATTTGCAGAAGAAAAACTACAGGTTCGCAAAGCAATACTGAACTGCACCCTGATAAGAAGAAACGAGGAAGCATTTGAAGACGAAGCAGAGACTGGAGAAGATGATGAAGAGTGACGTCATTGTTATCTTGCTACATGCAGTAAAGGGAGGCAGCTATGCAGTTTGCCTTGGACATACCCAGTTCTGTCACTTTATGTTATGGGACTCATAGAAAAGACCATGCTTAGAATTTGAATGAATCCAATTCAAGCTCTGTGGAAACACAGAGGTTCACCACAGCTGCTGAGAGAATTTAGTATTGAAGAAAATTGACTGTATTCTTGTCTGGAACAGAGGGACACATATTATTTTTTGTCATGAATTGTCTCATAAGTAGTTTGGTGAAGTGAGGCAGCAGGATGGCCTAGTGGTTAAAGTGAATGTGCTGTAACAAGGAGGTCACAAGTTTGATTCCCAGAGCTGACGTGTCCTTTAGCAAGACACTGAACTACTATCTGGTCACAGTGGACTCAGTGTAAGTTGTTCTGGAGTGTGTCAGCTAAATACCTAAAATGTAAATGTATTACATACCACAACATGGCCTTATAATAATGTAGATGCAGATTATGCAGATTTATTGCATTTATTTTGTGTATTTATACTGTGTTTTGTGCTATTTTTTATTTTGTTTATAAATTAAAGTGTTGTTTTTGAAGATATTTGTGATGATTTATGATAGGTCATGATAATATTAACAAAAGTAGTAGTCTACAGTTTGTGTAATATTCTAATAATGAGAATTTTTTAACGTTTGGGGCCCACATTACTACCACATTTCCCACAATGCCTAGCTGGGCGTCTTAACAAAACAGATTTGCACGCAGTAGCTAGAGGAATCATCCGGGTCTCTCAGGTTCCTGTCTGGCGACCCGTCGCCATTAGTGTGAGCTCGTTGTAACGGACATATTTTTTTGGACAAAAACTCAAAATTTACGCGTTTTCCAGCTTTTGGAAAACGTCCAACGCCTTGTTGGGGCAAATTGTTTTCCTAATCGAGAAAAAAAGCTAAATTTTTGGGGTCTTGGCCCCGCGTAGCGAGCATTCGCCCTCTCCTCCAACAGCCACCATATTTGAGACGCCGAAATTGTGTCTCTTATTTTTTCTCGGGTTTGTTTAGTTGTCAAGATGTCGCCGTGATGGGGTCTCCGCGTTTGACAGAAATGAATCAGGGCCTTCGTCGCCTGACCCGCACTTATCGCAGCCCGCTTTCATCTCCTGTTTTTCTGTTTGATGCTAGAGAGCTCGGAGGCTCTCTCCCCGCAGCTCGGCCTCAACACCTCTCACTGCAAGGAGACAAACATGGAGAAAAATCCCAACAGCAACACCAGCAGCAAGGTTCCACCCCGTTCCAGCTCTACAGGACCGGTACCTGGCGAATCTAAACCCAAAACAGGTGAAAACCCCCCAGTGTACAACAGTAACATACCACAACGTTGTTAAACACGATGTCTGCACTGAAATGAACACAGTTGTGTGCCTCACTGCGGCCTAGCAGTAGCGCATGGTTTGTTTATCTGATATGGCCGGATGACGTCGCTGTCAAAGAACTTGGGTCCTTAAGCCGCGGCCACACTGATCCGTCAAACAGCAGGAACTTTAATTGCAACGCTGAATGTCTACACACATGCTCTTTTTATTTATGTTTTCATATTTCAGCTTCCCATCAGTTGTATACATGCCAATCTGTTTGCATGAGACTTTTCCAGAAGGCAACCTTTTGGATGTTTGTTTTTTACAAAGTTTTCTGTACAAGTAGCAATTACAAATTTGTGCACAAATATAAATCTCCCATAGGTTGACCTCTCTTATGTTAAGTGAGTAAAGCCCACCTCCATTAATCTTGTGGGTTCTAAATATGAGTCAAGCAGTTTTCCACAGATGTGTGTCAATGGTACCTAGCTTGATCAAACCAATATTGCCGTCAAATGGAGAATAGCCCCACCGTTTGAATACGATATGTGGCATATAATCTGCAAATGTAGACATGCGTCCATCTTAATTCAACAGTGGTGGATCACAACAACAACAATATGCCCACCCAGAGCACAAATAGTAATAGATTCAATGGTTAAAATTGGCTTTTTTTTCATCATTATCAAGTATCTGGTTAACAACCTGCACTACCATGAAATTAGCACCATAACCAAAATGTATGCAAACCTCCACGACTTCTGTAAATTTTAGGTGAAACACTAACATCCCACACAGCAAAATTAAGTTTTTACAATTCTGTACTACCAATTGAATATACCCTTGGTTGAATGATAATGTTTATGTAATAATGCAGCTCATAGCTCATAACATTTTCTTGTCTTTTCAGACGGTAAAAATAATGGAGGCTCTAAGCGCTACAGTCGCAAGCGCGAGCCCTCCTTTCCTAAAAGTGACAGCTTCCCAGGCCCTCGTCGCACCAATTCACAGAAAAGCAAGAATTTTGACAAGAGACCCCCTCAGAGAGGTGGAGGACGACAGTATGGAGTTGCAGGTGGAGGACGACGTGAGGAGGTCAGTAGTCGTAAGGGAAAACCTTTGTATTCCCTCTGGTTAAAACATTTTCTCCATTGTAAAGACATTAAAGTAGTGACAGTAGAGTTTTGGACGAGTGACAATAGAGTTTGCAGAGCCTCATCCTCCTCTTCCTCTCCAGGTAGCAGAGACGCGCCGGGCCGAGTTTAGCCCGGCTCAATTTGCTGGACCGAAAAAGATAAGCCTGAACCACCTGCTGAACTTCACCTTTGAACCCCGTGGGGGCAATGGTGGCATCGGAGAAGGAGGCCACTCCTGCTGGGGCCGCCGCAACAAGTGGGGCCACAAGCACAAGCCCTTCAACAAGGAGCTTTTCCTGCAGGCCAAGTGAGCACTCCCTGAATACACTATTTACAAACCAGTATGTGTTTTACACTGGGAACATTTTTCCTCATGTTCTCATTTCAATATGAGCATGATAGAAGCATACTTATAAAGCATCACAACATACTTTTAGCCCATTTTCAAAGTGGCGTTATCATACTGGTTTCTGCACGCTGCTCTCTTACACAAACAGGTTCATACCTGCTCATTGTTCCAGTGGAAAACCAAAGGCTGCTGATACTGGAAAATCCCCATAGTAGAGCCAGTACAAGTAGAGAATGGTACTGGTGCAGTGGGAAAACCCTTGTAGTATAATAGGAAATTATTCTGCAGGATGTTTGAGAATGAACTGACTTTTTGTGTTTCAGTTGCCAGTTTGTGGTGACTGATGACCAGGACTACAAGGCTCACTTCACTGACCCAGACACTCTGGTTAACTGGGACTGTGTGCAGCAAGTGGTGAGTGCCTGTCATCTTTTGACGGACATTATCGTTACCTTCACTGCTAAGATTTGATTCACTCTCTGGCACTTTTGCTTCACTCTGGGACACTCATTTAGATACTGGCACACTAATGACAATCCATCCGTATACGTCTTTAGCGCATCTACAGCCATGAGGTGCCGTCTTGCCCCATTTGCCTCTACCCTCCGGTGGCAGCCCACATCACTCGATGTGGACACATCTTCTGCTGGCCGTGCATGCTGCACTACCTGTCTCTCAGTGACAAGAGCTGGTCCAAGTGCCCCATCTGCTATGAGGCCGTGAACACCGCCGACCTGAAGAGGTAAATGACAAATAACCAGAGCTGCTGCTGGAATTGCACTTACTCCAAATTCCAAGTTCCCTGTTCCCCAAATATAACGCCGAACTACACTGAAGTAAAAGACAAATTTATGAGATTTAAATTTGAAAAAATACAGGATTAAAGTAGGAAAATACTGAGGCCTTCACAGAGAGGCATTTTGTTTCTGTTGGGTTTTTATGACAAGAGAGTCTCTTGTAACAGTTGGTCTCCTGTTGCAGTGTGGTTGCTATGGAGACCAGGCAGTATGTGGTTGGTGACCTCATCACCATGCGCCTCATGCGGAGGGAGAAAGGGGCTCTAGTGGCCATGCCAAGCTCTCAGTGGGTGAAGGTGGAGGAACCTGTTCGCTTTGGAGGTGAGATGGGAACGTCTGTGGCATCTGTATATGGATTTTATGAGGATTTTATGTCCACTGAATACCAGTTGTCAAATACAGTATTCCTATGCCCCAGGATAATTTGGTCTATATTAGGGCACATTCATTATTGTCTCAAATAGCAGAAAAATAGGAGAACCATTTTTCTACCCTTTAGTCTTTGATGTTCTACACATGAACAACTCCAAAGGGAATGAAAAAGCAAAGATGAACAACGTGACTGTGACAGTATGTAGGGTGGTTTTCTGGATGAAAGGGTACAGTGTCTGGTTCAGAACTGGTTTCTCTGTTGGCAATTATAGCTCATTTGAGTGTAATAGCTCAGACAAGATTAATCTGTAACTCAATGAAGTTGCACACTGGACTGACCTGACAACACACTGTCTCAGGCCTGGTTTCTGTCCCTATGAAATACTTAATCTTCCATCTGTCCATCATAACAAATACTGATTTAGCTGCCCTAGGCTAAGTGAATGCCATTCCTTTATTAGGGCAATACACTCAGTTTAATAAAACAAACATGCTAATTTGAGGACAGTCCAGATAGTATTTGTGAACATAAACAACTCTTTCTCAAAACCCAAACTCTGATCAGTGATGCTATCAAAATGTGCAGTATTGATCTGCTCCATTACACATAAATGGGAGACAGGTGAATTGGAAACTACACCCATATTCTCACAAAATCTCACAGGGTGCTATGAGTCACCTTTGTCATATTTTCCCGTTCATATCCAGAGAAGCTCTTCATTCGTGTGATATTTATGGTAGGAATTGTTTGGCCCCGCCCACTCCCCAGTTGACTTTCAAAATGTTTTTCAAAATGGCACAGAAAGTGCCATAGGGGTTTAAAATGAACTTGCTACCGATCCTACTTGTGCTGCAACTTTAGATTCGCTATTGCATATGTAGGCCTAGGCAAAGGTAGGCACAGAATAGTAATTTCTAGTTAATGTAGCCTACCCAATGCTTGCGCACTGTGTCAAAGATGGCGTCGCATGCACACGCTCACATTTTCGTGTGTTCATGACATGGAGCTGAACCTTTGGACGATTTAGCCACACCTCTTGCGCAGCCACAGGATCCCTTGACTGCCCCCTTGTTGACATGCCATGTTTTCCTGGCAGGCTAAACTCTTTTGTCTCATTTCCAGCTATAAGAGATTAGTAAATATTTGCCGCTACTAATGGAACCACTGACATTCACTTGCATGTCCTTTCAACCGGTGTTCTCCTGTGTTTTCTAGATATGTGTCTTAGCCAGTACTCCAAGCTGCTGCTGGCCTCCCCAGCGCAGGTCCTGAGCCTGGTGGCAGAGGAGAAGGCCGTCCTGCAGACTCAGCTCAGCCAGGAGGAGGATGCCCAAGGCTGCTTCATCCAGAGCGCCTTGTGTCACTTGCAGGTAACTCAAGCTACATGCCTGACAATTGCAGTTTGCAACTAAGAACACACATTAACATACCTCACTTGTAATAATATGACATAAATGACCACTGTTTTGTCAGTGGTCATTTATGTCATATTATTATATTAAGTACTAGACTATATATTTTCAATGGATGAAATGAAAACATTTCCGCTGCAGATCAGACATGGCTGAGGAGAAATATTGAGAGATGGTGATAGAGAGCAGATAATAAATGGATTTTTCCTATGCCATGGCATGTAGAGTCAATAAAGTTTTTTTGAATTGCCCCATGTGGGATAAATGAAATTGTACTGAATTGAATACTGTTTAACACAATTTGACAGTCCTATTATACAGGGTAGGTTAATGAGGGTTGCCACAGCATTTTAACATCTTTTACGCATACAGAAGTACTGATTAATGAGGCCCACTCTTATCACACAGAATATGATCATACCTAACTGATAGACTGATCATCCAACTCCCTCGCTCTGTCTTTGTGGTTTAGGAGCAAGAGGAAGCACTGTTGAAGCAACAGAAGGCAAGTGCTGGAGACAGCCTTGACCTGTCCTCTCTGACTCTGGACGAACCTGCCTCCCCTGTGGAGGAAGTGGTGACCAACTTCAGCAGCACCAAGGTGAGACCAAGGAACCATCTCTCATGAACAATATTATATTTATCAGGAATGTGACTTATTTATGTTTTACATTTTCTTCTGGCATTGTGGTGTATCTGGTCATACGCATGATTACTGAGAGGCACTCTTCTTTCCTTTGCCAGCCTGTGCTGCAGTACTCCTCTGCATTTGATGACGAGGTGGCGGAGTTCCCAGAGGATGCCGCTGGAGAGCAGCCAGGGTTCCCTGAGGGCATCCTGGAGAGTGTGCTGGAGGAGCCTCCTGAGGCCACAGGGGATGCAGCCCCAGAGCCCCAGCCTGCTGAGGAGATCCCTCCCTGCCAGGCAGAACCAGGCCGTCCCACGGCCAGCGCAGAGCACGGACCCTACTACTATTTCTACCAAGGTAGGAACCCCCCCAGCATTCCTACATTACCATTCCCAGTCCCACAAAAATCCTGTGTGCCACTTTTACATGCAGCTTTATGTCTTGAAATCTGATCATCAAAAATGCATAGGAAGCCTACTAGTAAGTCTTTGCTGTATCAGCTGCTCTGTTCTTCTCCATTCATGCGTTCGGTGTTGACTCAAAAGCTTCCTTTTTCTTGTCTACCTCTTCCTCCGTCTCCTGTCTCTCTCCTTCCAGCTGAGGACTGCCAGCAGATGTTCCTGCACCCTGTGAATGTACGCTGTCTGCTGCGTGAATACGGCAGCTTGGAGGCCAGTCCACACTCCATCACTGGCACAGTGGTGGAGATAGAGGGACACACAGTCACTGAGGTAAGACATAAGAGGACAGTGTTCACATAATGTTTAGCTAATTTTGGTATAGCAGATGATTTCTTAAAATTATTTATTTGTGCCTTTTTATTGTACAGCACTTGACCTTTTCAGGAAAAGTGTACAATTATTTCTAATTATTTCTTTATTGTTTCATTATTGAATACATTCAAGGTTGCATTTTTGTTCTGTGGTGAAATGAAGTACATGTTTATTTAGGATGTCTGCAGTTCCTGACAAAGTCTTAAAATGTCTTAAATTACATTATCTACACTCAAGGTGTTAAAAGGTCTCGAATCTCGAATACTGTTAAGTATAGCATATAAATCTTTATTCTGATAGGTCTACCTTTTTTTTGTTTTTTATTAATTTTCACATAAATTTAAGTTGTGAAATTGGTCTTATTAACTGGAATTAAAATGGCCTGGAAAAGTCTTAAATTTAACTTGTTATTGTTTTGACTGATTCCCATGTTTGCCGTTTGCCGTTGCAGGAGATCCGTCGTCGTCATCGCTATCTGGCTCATCTGCCGCTCACATGCGAGTTCAGCATCTGTGAGTTGGCCCTGCAGCCCCCCATCCTGTCCAAAGAAACTCTGGACACTTTTGCAGGTAAGCACGCTTTACTGTATGAACTGTAGAAATGAATGTAGTGTTTGACAAAAACGTATTTGATAGGTGTAACTCATTCCTTTTTTCTTGGTTCTGTAAATTTCCCTCCCAACTATTAGACGACTTGGAGAAAAGAAAGCGCCTCAGGCTGAAGAAAGCGAGGGATGAGAAGCGCAGGGAGAGGCGTATTGAAATCGAGGAGAACAAGAAGCAGGGTAAATGTAAGTACGACCGGGGATTTCACAACGGTTTCTGTCGATGATACCTCCAGAAAAATGTAGACAAACCCGAGTGACTTCAGATCGAGTTACGCCACTCCGTGATGATGTAACACTCATGTCTCCCCTCAGACCCTGAGGTGCATATTGGACTGGAGAACCTTCAGCAGTTCCCAGCGTTCGGGTCTCCTCCTCACAGCAGCGGTTCCCTGGTCCAGCCTGACTTTACGTTCGCCCCTCCTTCACCCCTCAGCAGCAGTCCTGCCTCTGGTGAGAGCCGCTCTTCTCACAGCAGCTTACTGTTCAGTGCTACAATTCCACTTTGATCTAGTGACTGTTAATGACTTAGGATCAAGTGTCTACACATTATAAATTGAGCATTCCTTCTGCTGTTTAAGATGGGATGATGTTCCCGAGTCTGAATGGGCAAAGCTCTTCACCCATTGTGGGTAGTGTGGAGGACGACTCTCACTGCATGTCCTTCGCACAGGTGTGTATTGCAAACTCACACACTCCATAATATTTGAACAGTGTTCATGTATACTTACAGTATGTGTTACATATACTTGACATGGCTTGATCTTGTCCTGTTTAGATGCTGAGAGATGGGAAATCCAGAGCTGACCTTGGGCCCAGGATCACTCCAAAGAAAGGTAGTGCAAGTGTGTGAATGTTGTAGTGGCTTGTAAAATACTGACAGGCATGCCAGACAATTCTGTGTTGTGTAGACAATACGTTGTGAAAGATCAAATTCAATATTGAATTTTATAAACATTGAATACTTTCACTACATCTGTTCTCACCTCCAAAGGGCGTATACGTGCAGATTATAATAGATAAAAGAAGAATTGAAATAGACAGTCTATTTCAGTCTGGCTCTTGATAAGTGGACTGCAGCAGTCAACCCTAGTTGAACAGCTGAAAACATGGCAATAGGGTCACACTGTCCACCATGTTCTGAACTGAATCCCAGTCCACCTAAACTGGTTGACACAACTAGTACCAGGAGCCAAAATTGGCCTGTTTCACTTACAGAGTTGACAATGACCAACTGATATATCAAAACCCCTGTGCAAAAATGGCTTCCAGGTCCATGTGGTAACACATTGCTTGATGGTTTCTCCTGTTAAACTTGGTATCATAGTAGTATCAAATTTTTAGATATCAAACGCAGTATTGGTATCTAAGTTGTGGTATTTAACAACACTAATTGAAACCATGCTCAACTTCCTTAGATGGCTATTTTACACAGTAATTTGAATTTTTTTTTTTTTTGTGGACTAGTGCATATGAGCATGGGGGTTGTGTGTGTGTGTGTATGTGTGTGTCACTGGGTCCAAAGGGCATGCATCAACGAGTGTGTGGTTGAAATTACTGCAGGTTACCGCCTTATCTGTTGTATTCTATTATCTTTATAGCCTGTTTTTAACAGCTATCGACCAGCGTAGTTCCCTGAAGAGATACTAAAGTCTGTTGTGTCTTGTCCCCTGCAGACAAGCTGCTGGCTCCCCCGGCCGCAGACAGCGATGGAGAGAGCGACGGGTCGGACCGCGTCCCGGTGCCCAGCTTCCAGAACTCCTTCAGCCAGGCCGTCGAGCAGGCGCTTCTGCAGCTGGACCACGCTCCTACTGCCTCCCCACAACCCGTGGTCGTCCCAGGTCAGGATTTTATGGATTGACTATATCTAGCAGATTTAGTAAGGTTTCAGCAATAACAGAGTGGCTTTTTGATGTGAAATTGTTTGTTCTTGGACTGTACTCATCTTTGGCATCTTCTCTTTCAGATGAGAAAGGAGGAAAGAAGAAAAAGAAAAAACAGAAACTTCTGTTCAGCACATCCATGGTTCACACAAAGTAGACAACACTGAAGTTTAAAATCGTCATTCATCATCCTGTTTCTTAAGTTGATCTTCTCACACACTTCCTGTGTTTTTATTTCCATGCAGATCTGTCGTGGAACTATAAGCTATGGAAATAGGTTTTAGTATGTAGCCAAAGTTCATGCTGCTTCAATCCCTGTTCTGTCCATTGATCCGCTGTTTGGGTGTCATGCCAGCAGTTATTTTACATTTTTGAGTACAGCTAGGTCAAGGGTTTGCAACAACCTCCTGTCCCACTGAAGGACTTATGGACAACATCTAGTATAGATGCAAGGTAAAGACATGAATATTGTCACAGTAACAAGCTGCAGGCTAACACATTGTATGTGCTCCAGGCTTTTTAATGGCTTCCAGGTCCTAGAACGCTCAGATGCATAACTTGCTGTAGAAGTAGAAGCTTGCCTGAGTTTCAGGAAGTTGACCCAGGACATGGCATACAGGATCTGTAAGAGTAATATGGAAAAGACTGCTTCAGGGTGCTTTATATTTGAGTCGCAGTCAGCCAGCTGCAGGTACGTTACACCCTCTGAATCTTTCCCAGATACTCTTACCCAGTGCTCAAACATTGTAGGAGTGGAACCATATCTTCAAACGGAAGAAAAGGAAACAAAAACTTTGATTTATTCAATGTTTATCACAGAATAAACCTAGGCTAGCACCTCATCACATTTCCAGACAATACATAGCTTATTTGGGGGATTGGTGCTTTGAGATGGATGCCCTAGTATTTTGTAACAACATGAGTCCATAATGTTCTCATACCATTGTGAGGAAGTGAAAACACAGTATTGTATTCATCAGAGATTTCAGTCTGTTGGTTCAACAGAACTCTAGTATATTCTGCCTGGTTAAACCATAAATATGCACTTTCTTCTCCTTTGTTAGTTTCTCCTCTTCCTTTTGTGGTCATCTTCTCTGTTGTAGAGTGTTAATTCATTTTTAACATTACTTCCCCCTGGTTTAAATTCAGTGTTGCAAATGTGTGAAGCTAGAGAATTGTTGACATTTAAAGAATGCTTGCAAGACAGCAAGAGTGGGGTGGAAAGATATAGATATTGTTTTGTTTGAGGTTTCTTTAATTCACCTTTAATTTTGAGCAAGTTTATAGGCTAGTGAACACAACTAGCCTGTTGGAATGAATAAACAATTATGCACAATCAAGGAATTGGCTGTTTGCTGGTGCTACAATTATCTATATAGCTGGTGCTAAGGATTGCCACATGATGGCAAACCATGACAAAATAATGCTCCAGTTAGAAATCTACTGGCTATAGTAAATTTGTGTAACATTATATGATCCATTCTGTTTTATACAATGATTAATTAATCACAGGGTGTGTCTGCAGGTTCTGGAAGAGTCATAAAATATCTCTGAAGTCCTTGAATACTGTGATGTTTCCACGTTCATTTCAGTAGCGAAAGTACTATTATATTTCATTCTAACTGGCATGACATAGGTGTTATATAGTCTTAGATTAACTTTTGGAAACTTGCAATCGGTCTGAATCAGTTGTTACTTTACTTAACTGTTTCACCAGGGAAAGAACGCACTAATTCTAGATAGCTGTGACAGGATAAACCGTCAACCAATCACATTATCCAATTTCCCTCTCAGTGGCGAGCTCGAGCGCCGTCAAGCCCGCCAGATTTAGCCAGAATATGACTGGAAGGAAGGTGAATTTGCCTTCAAAATAAAGCGTTTCAGTGGCTGCTTTTTCGTTTTGCCCAAGCCACTAGGTAATTGAACTGGAACGATCGTGGGAGTAGATATCCGTCTCCTTGTATAAGTTTTAGTGTTTGGGATTTTGTTAATGTATTTAGACAGTCCTATGGTGATACAGCAGTAAATAAAAATGTGGGTAAACTATGGATGATCACCATAAGTCATACCGCCAATTACAGACAAAAACCACAGGACATGTATTTATTCCCTTCACCCAAAACGCAAATTCCTTACATATCTTACATCAGTCTGATACTACTAGTATAATGTGTACAATGAATTTGACGATACAATTAATCCATTTTACTATGAATTAACCTCTCTCTCTCTCTCTCTCTCTCTCTCTCTCTCTCTCTCACACACACACACACACTCTCAGTATATACAGTATATCAAGGTATTGAAGTGGTGGCTTATTCTGTTTGACTCGACACTATGGAGCTCCCATTCTATAACCTTCAGCAGGGTTCGAATTATGTGGGAGCCAGTGGGAGCTGAGCTCCCATAAAATCATACATCTGTGGGGGTCACTAATACATTACCAACAACCATTATTTTAATCACAAATAATGCATTTTTCAATGTAATGCGTATTATTTACGTTAACGAGATAAATAGGCTCAAAGAAACATGTTTTCCAAAAGAACTACGCACCATATTCTCTCGTGAATGACAGTATGGCTACACTTCACCACCATTTGTTTGTTTGTTGTGTGTATGGGGTGCGACATGATAAAAAAAAAAAAAGTGGGCTGCTGTGTGTGTGTGTGTGTGTGTGTGTGAGAAAGTGTGAAAGTGTTGGACCACGTAAGGAGCAGTTAAGTCTCTCTCTCTCTCTCTCTCACGGAAAGCGCACCCGTTAGGCTATTATTTATTTATTTATCTCCGCCCCTAACGTTAGTTATTTTAGAGACCCCCACAAAACTCAGATTATAACTTGAACCCTGACCTTCAGGATATGAATAGGCCTATATTCTGAAATTTGAGTTTTTGGGAAAAGATAACACCTTAATTTACTACAGATTCCTCACTAAGTATATAATTTATTTTTCACTGTGGTACTTAGTACATGGTATTCATAACAAAAACATGTTGCAACATGTGCATCAATAAGTGGTTTTATTTTGAAAGCTGTGGCCGGAAGTCCTGTATTTCATTGTAGTTTGCTTGACACTGGTGTGGCAGCTAACCAGCCAGGCGGCTTGTTTAGCCCCTGACTAGTCTAGCCTGTCAACAACACTGCAACCTGACACGGGATAGCCAGCCATTTGGCTAGCTAACTAAACTAGCTAAGTTAGCTAGTCTGCTAGCCTGTAGGTTATCCAACTGTCACAACTCGTAATTATCCAGCTACATACCGTATGTTTGAAGTTACTCCGAAAAGACCAGGAGGCAAAAACTGACTTGCTCATTTGGTAAGTTGTCTCCAGTTCGGCTAAACAGCCGCAGAAAGGCAGGTTCGGTGTTTCCATTTTGCGAATTCAGCGTCTTGAGTCGTTAGCTGTCGGTTGCTAGCCAGCAAGCTGTTGATGCATTTATTATTTTATTTCTCTTCTGAAGTAGCTGGGTCGTTGGATAGCTTAAACTTTATGTTTATTCTGGAGACGCCTCGGTCTTCAACACTTTTGCGGATTTTTGTCCATTAATTATCTATGCTTGGGCAGGCTAACTTAACGTTACTCTCTTGCTACATTGGACCCGGGTAACGTACCGTGCGCGATACAAGGAAGGGAGACAAGCGGGACAGGACGGAGAGTAAACACTTGTTGCAAAGTTGTTTCTTCGCAATGTGGCAAGATTGATTTTTATTAATAGTTGGTATGAAAAGATGGTCACTAAAAGTCCATCGTCAATGTAACAACAAAATAAATCACCCACTGCGGTATACAGTGTAGTTACTGTTTGACGCTGAGGATTAGGATCTCTTTTTAGGACCTCTGGATACAGAAGTAACCTATCTACTGGATTAAGGCGTTATTGAGATTTATAAGGTATTACCGACATGTTTATTTTGCCACATAGTCTTCATGTATTCTGACATTCGCGGAAAACCGATATGAAGTTGTAGCTCTAGGCGTTGCACTTCCATTGCAGGTCTGCAGCTAACATTGTGTTCTGTCTAGCTTTGTTACGTGAGAACTCGGCTGATGAAAAGCATCCCTTTTCTTTTAGCTGGAGTTATCGGAGTAATTGCTGTGTTGCCGTTGTCTGTGTTAGGAAGTTTCCTCTGTATAACTGGCTGAACCGGGTCATTGACTTGACATCCTTTGATACTAACAGTCAGAACCAAGACGAAACACAACAAACCCTGTGCTAGCCTGCAATATGCTTTATTATACAAGCTGTTTTGTAGGGTTTGTATGTAGGGATG
Source organism: Centroberyx affinis (assembly GCF_046629955.1). NCBI lineage: Eukaryota > Metazoa > Chordata > Actinopteri > Beryciformes > Berycidae > Centroberyx > Centroberyx affinis. The sequence goes on along the minus strand of NW_027279261.1, from coordinate 33,332 downwards.
GGGATCCATCCACAACATAAGGATGTCTGTAATAAGCTTTGAGTATCCAACATATTATACTGAATATAATACTGGTGTCATACTTTTGGACTTTTGTTGTACATGGCTTTCAGTGTTCATTGTGTAGGCTACTCATGTATATTGTCCACATTTTGTTGGCTGCACTATATGGTTTTGGTTGAGCTACTTTATGTGCCAAATTCTAAATAAAACTATTTCCCAAACTGAATATAAATTGTTTTGAAACCCATCTTGTGTTGAAGTGCAGTATTTTGCTGGCTGTCAGACTACTTTATACATACCTCACTTTCTAAATGTCATACCGTAGGTCCAGCTGTTTAAGACTGCCTTAGTAGACACTTTCCCAATCCCTGCTATGTTGCTGGACCCACCATCACAGTGAATGTTTAGCATTCCATCTTAGCAAAGGCGTTTCCTGTCAACATCTACAACCTCAAGTTTTCAATCTCTGTTAGCCAAGCACATACACTCACTTTGCTCAATATCGCTGTCTCCCTTTCTTTTAGTTTTCCATGTTTGATCCAGTGACTTTATGGAATCTGAATAATTAAATCAGCAGTTACATACAAGGAGTTTTCCTCCCTCAGTTGGTGTGCATAACATAAGACACACAGAAAGAAACAGACATACAGTATAATGGCATGATATGCAAAGTGAGAGACTTTAGACAGCACTGTATTTATGGTTACTGGTTATTTATGGTAACTCATAAATTACTCAAAGTCATAGATTGAATTTACACAGAGCGTCATAGTACAAATATAAGCAGGAAAAGGTAAACATAGAGCAGCATTCAGGTAATGACTTTCCTCACGCATTTTGTCCGTTTCTTTTGTCTGTACATATGCCATCAACATGAATGTATGGGTGTGACTCTGTTTGTGTAAGTCTGTGTCAGTGTAAACATTATGCTCAGTTGCTTCCGTATGGAGGCCTGAAAACACAGTGCTGAAGCATTAGGACAGGCCCGTAGTAACGCCGCTGTGATTTGTCTACCACAGCCTCAAGGGCTGCAGTCTTGACAAGTGGAAAGCTGTGTGTTGTGTTGACTCAAAGTTTCTCACTCTCAGGTTCCCTTCCCTCTGTGTGATATGACATTGCTGCATGGTTACGACAGAAACCAGGGCTCCACTGCAGACGGTTGACATCTAGTCAGGTAAGTTATGGAGGGATTCTCCACAGCCATTTGAGACAGCCTGCCTTTTTTCCAAAATAGCTGCCTTAGCAAGCTGTTTTGCATATATCTCTTCTGGCATACCAAAGAGCACAGGCCGTTATGGAGTATCTCAACACAGGAACATGTGGAAAGCATTATCAGATCTGAAGAGGGAGGCTCTTAAAGGGCTGACACAGAAGTACTTGGGTTGTTAATGTTGTTGCTCTTTCTCCTCAGGAGAGAAACAACTGATAGAACTCACTATCGTAGAAGTCTGTCAACAGAACAAAGTTAAATGACTGCATTGCTCATAGGTTATCTCAATTTTATCAGTATACTTGCATCAGATTATAGGGTCAGTCAGTTTTTTTTAAAGATAAAGTCATGAAAGTGTATTAGGAGAGGAGCTGAATATTTAATGCCAGTCTGTTATTATGAGTTTTCAATGGAATCCCCTATTCACTGTCTAAGCTTGATCTCCCTGTGTTACAACATGTTGGAAAAGAAAACAATGACACACAGCTGTCCAGCCCCTCCCCTGTCTGAGGTTCCAGCTCAAAGTTACATAATTTTGATCACTACTGCACCATTCATTCAGCTGTAAACATTTTTGCTTTATCCTGCCAGAGTGATCAATAACCTTGTGTAAATAACTCTCACTCCGGTATAGAGCTGTGGTGTGGTGTATGGCACTCCCAATACAAAGTCCACAATAATGTCTAGATGGAGGGAGTGCTATGGAGCTAATCATGAGTCTTATTTTGCATCATGTAATCCAGTGGTTGAGTACATTACCAGTGAATGGTTAACACTATAGATTGATTTTGGTTCCATTGTTCAACAGAGGTGTCTAAGTTTATCTTCCCACCTATAGGTGCTATTGGAGAGGATGGCTGCTCAGGTGGAGGTTCAGACTGGGGAGGTAGGAAGGACAGGGGTGGGAGGACGACTGCACCTCACTCCCCTGACTGACTCCAGCAATAAAAGCCTCATCGAGGGCTCTTCCAGCAACCAGGGGTCCCTTATCATCACTCCAGAGCCCAGTAAACCTGCCCCCGGCCCCAAGCCACGGCTCACTCCCAAGCCTTTCGCTGTGGATAAAAACCCCACCATTAGACCCATACTTGCCCCTAAGCCCCAAGCTAAGCCCCGACCAGAGCCTACTCGCCCCGCTGGAATCAAACCTGTACTTCCAAGCACTCCAAAACCACAGCAACCAGTTGTTATCGGCAAACCCAGGCCAGTGTCGACCAACCCAAACCGTCCTGCTCCTACCTCCTTTAAACCTTCTCCTAACCTGAACACTGGACAAACGACCAAGCCTGTAGTCCAGCCGTTTAAACCAGCCCCCCCTCTTGCCGTTGGAGACCCCAGCAAACCCACTCCTCCTCAACCAGCAGAGAGAGAGAAGTCTGGAACATCAAGATTGCCCTTTTCCAGGAGCCCTAAAAAGCCCCCTGCGGCAGAGTGGTCTGGAACCACTAAAATGGAGGAGGAGAAGGACAAAATGGCATCCAGTAAAGGGCCAGGTGGGCCCTCAATGACCAGAGCCAAGTCCATGGGTTTCCTCATTCAAATAGGGCAAGGGGAAGAGGAAAGGGAAGGGAATAAACATGAGGCAGCTGTTCCACTCCGACCCCAGCCAAGAGGCTCTAGACCCAGACCTGTATCAGCCATTTTCCTTCCCTCTTCCACTAAGATGGAGTCGCCAACACCTGCCCCTCGCTGGGCCGGGAGACGACCCCTTTCAGCTGATCTCACGTCCAAGTTTGAGTCTATTGGCCTTTCGCTGCACCGTAAATCCCCCAAGGCGAATAGCAAGGAGAACACTCCAGAGGAGAGGGCACTGCTGCGGAGGAGAGAGACGGAGAAAGACCCAAGTGCGACCACAACCATACCACAAGCTGCTGATGGTGTAGCCAAGCCTGCTGTCCCAGACCAAGGCAACAAGAAGAAAGAAGAGGCAAGTGAGAAAGAGATGGATGAGGATAAGGGTGGAGGTAGCATCAAGAGACGGATCAGTCTCCTCCTTGATTCCTCCTCCTCTCCTGGGGCAGCAGCCACGGGCCAAGGGTCAGAACCTCGCTCTCCAGTGCAGCCAATTCCAGAGGCTGAACCACCGCTGGGTGTTAAACAGCGAATCAAGCAACTGACAGAGGACACACCGCCAGCCCAGAGTCCCCTCGTGAAGCCAACACTAAAGCCCCGCCCCTTGCCCCTTGACCTGACCAAAAGGTAAGAGCTGCTCTTCATGTCTGTCTTTGGTTTGCTTTTGTCCCTTGTCTTTGTTCAGGAGTTCCATTGTCATGCATGGTCTTGTCTTGTGTGATGCATGTTTTTCTTCATCAGGTTTACCTCTGAGAGGTCAGCAGACCTAGGCAGTCCCTCCTTCAATGAGGCGACAGACCGTCATGAGAATGACAAAGATCCTCAGAGGAGGGTAAGAGAGGATTAAGAACTGTTAAAGATTCGTGATATTTGGTTGCTACTGAGCACAGACAATATGTATCAGGGAGTAGCGAGTAGCCATTGGGGGGTCTGTTTGTGCTTTTTATTATTGGTATTATTTTATTCCTTTTTTTTTTAAACCTAATTTTTTACTATTTAAGTTTTTATGTGATGTGGCTTATGTGATGTGTTTATTTGTTTGCCCTGAGCAGCAGCACTTTGTGTCCAAGACAAATTTATTCATGGAAACAGTAAAGTTAATCTTAACTTACTTGCCAAATGCTTATAGATGGATAAGAAGTTAAGTGTGAACAAGATGGAGGATGATAGGATAGGATTAATTCACATGCTTTTACATCTCATCTTGTCTTGTTCTACACCACAGGCCCTTTTATGTTTTAGTGAAACAGATCAGCTTATGTACTTATTACTGTAAAATAAGGTGTTCATGGGAAAATGCACGGTGAAATACACCTTTTTAAGAAAAGTTAGAGCTCGCAACATTTGCTCTGGACCCATGTCTGTCTGGAAATTTTCCCTGGAGAAAATGGGGCATTGCACTAGAAAGAGTGTCATTGCCATAGAAGTACAAAGCTCTGAAACCTAAGACGGCAGGCACATTAATCATCCCTGGTGGCTGTTGGTTATGAAACATGCTGAGAGGAGATCACTGGGAAAAGGTCAACACAGAGAGGCTTTGATTACCACCTCTGCACCACACCCACTGTTATGAGGCCAACACCAAAGGGGATACTATTTCTACATTGACAGTTGTTCACTCAATCACTTTTACTCTTTTGTGTGCTGTATTTCTCTCCTGTTCCGCTGTCAAACCAGATTTGTTCTAATCTCTGGTTTTGTAGTATAGAGGTGAAGTGTTTCAGTTCAAAGTACTTACGTTTTTTAAGGCTGCTAAAATTATTCCTTACATCAGATAATCAGTGCGCTCAGGCGCCCCGGTGGCTCAACCGGTAGAGCAATATTCCACTCAGTTTTAACATGGGGGTTATTCGCCACTTGACCACCATGAAAACCATAATACAAACTACTCACCAAGATCGGATGCAGCTGGAAGAGTTTGTAGCGTTCAGATTTTTACTTCCCATTCATTTGAATGAGGCCATGAAAATAGCCTGAAAACTCACATTTAACACATTCATGAACATATTCAACAACAGATCCTGCTAGTGTGATTTTCAATTGACTGAGGGTCCAACAGTTTAGAACATAATTTCGCTGAATAGCATTTTTATTGATAGAAGAGAACATAGCAGAAGGGTACCATTTAGGAGAGATAATTCCTGTTTGGAAGACCGGATCTACTTTTAATTTTAAATACAAATTTTAGTTTAAACCAAGAATAGAAATGCAAAATGACGAAGGGCCCAGGACTGCTTTTTTGTCTTAAAAGCTGGATCTGTTGTTGAATCTGTTCACAAACCTGTTAAATAAGTTTTTAGGCTATTTTCATGGCCTCAATCAAATGAGTGGGAAGTAAAAATCCGAACCATACACACTCGTCCCAGCTGCATCCAATCTTGGTGAGTAGTTTATATTATGGTTTTCATTGTGGTCAAGTGCCAAATAACTCCCATGTTAAAACTAAGTGGAATATTGCTTTAAGGTAAAGCCCTTCCTGCAGCAGCATGGATTTGAATCCGGCCCTTGCCCTTTGCTGCTTGTCATCCCCCCTCTCTCTGCCCTCACTTTCCTGTCTTTTTCTACTACCTCACCTCTAATAAAGGTGTAGGTGTAAAAAGGTGTGGTGAAAAAAAGATAATGCGATGCGTTAAAATGGTAAAAAAAAAAAAAAAGTCATTAAATCTCTATGAATTTCCTTAGTTTGAAGAGTCAGCGACCATCCACAGTGACCAAAAGAACATGGAGGAGGACAACAAAGACCCCCAAGAGCAGCTCACAGAGGCCTCCATGGCTAGAGGTTCTGACGAAGGACAGACGGCGGGCAGCACATCCAAGGAAAGTGGTCCCAGCAGTGAGGTACAGATGGTGCGAGCGTCCCTGTTTGAGAACGTTGTGGAGAGGTACAGTGTGCTGGTGGTGGACGAGGATCAGCCTAAAGACAAGGCTAAGGCCTTGCTTAGGAACTTGTCACTCAAGAAAGGGAATAGTGAGAATGAGGGAACCCTGGTCACCGCCACTTACAGAGAGCCTGCATCTCCATCAAGCCCGCTGCGGGTGTTGCATTCTTTTGACACTGTGCAGGCGGTGGAGGAGAGCAGGGCGGTGAGCGAGAGCATCCCCTTGGCTCAGTTGGAGGACAAGGCCATGACCCTACGCTCCAGACGCTCAGAAGGGAGCAGGCCAACAGCAGAGCGGAGCGCTCTGGCTCAAGGAGAACCTGATTTGGCCTCGATGCCAGAGCAGCAACCACGATACCTGAGAGTCGGAGCTCTACACAAGTGGACTGCTGCAGACTTGGAGCAAGAGGCAGGCATCGAGAAAGGAATACGAAAGGAATCGGAAAGGGAGCGACAGATGGCTTTGGAGAAAGAGAGAGAAAGGCAGAGAGAGGCAGACAGGGAGGAAGCAGCCGCAGCCCCTAAACGTTTGAAAATGCTACAGGCAGACGAGCAGACTAAACCCAGGGCCACCTACTTTGCCTTGACCGGACAAATACAGGAGCCAGTTTCCCCTGGAGATGAAGGAGCAGACAGAGGGGACATGGCAGCGCCCTTTGATGATTTTTCTGTGAGGTCTGGACAGTGGGGCTCTCAAGGAAAGATTCTTCCATTAAGGAGGAATCCATCATTAGATGAAGCTTTTGGAAAGAGCCCACAAAGTCAAAATCAAGGTGAGGAATCAATGGAGAGGAGCCAAATATCAGAAAGCGAGAGGGGATCGGCATGGGACAGACAGCCAACAGAGGAGGAGATGGAAGTTGAAAAGCAAAGAGAATTAAAGAGGGAGACAGATAGACAAAAGGGAAGAATGAAAGAACTGGAGAGAGAAAAACAGAGACAACTAGAAACTGAGAGACAGGCACATTTAGAATTTGCACGAATGAAAGAGAGGGAGATGCAGAGAGAGTTTGAAAGACAAAGACAGAAAGAGTTTGAGAAGGAGAAACGAGAGCTTGAGAAACGACGTGAGTTGGAAAGACAGAAACAGCTAGAGCTGGAAAAAGAAAAACTGCAAGAATTAGAGAGACAAAGAGAACTGGAAAGAGAGAGACAGCGAGAACTAGAAAGAGAGAGACAACGACAAATCGAGAGAGAGAGACAGCGAGAATTGGAAAGGGAAAGACAGAGGGAGATTGAAAGAGAGAGACAGCGAGAGCTGGAAAGGGAGAAACAGCAAGAGCTGGAGAAAGAAAGGCAGCATGAGCAGGAGAGGCAGAGACAAAGGGAGCAAGAAAGACAGAGAGAGCTGGACAAAGAGAGACGGCTGTTGGAAATGCAAAAAGAGAGACAGCTGGAGCTGGAGAGAATGAAGGAGATGGAGAGAAGACAGTTCTTAGAGTTTGAACGACAGAAACAGAAGGAAAGGGAGAGGCAGCAGCTTTTGGAGCTTGAGAGAGAGAGACTTAGGGAGAAGATGGAGAGGGAAGAGGCAGAGAAAATGAAACGGATGGCCATACAGCAGGAAGTGGACAGACAGAAAGAGCTGGAGCGAGAAAGAGAACAACAGAGGATGATGGAAAAGGAGCGTCTGAAAGAGGTTGAGAGGGAAAGGCAGAGAGAGTTGGAGAGACAGAGGCAAAGAGATTTGGAAAGGGAGAGACAGAAACAACTTGACTTTGAGAGACAGGAGCTGGAAAACCAGAGGTTGAGACAACGTGAATATGAGAAGGAAAGGCAGAGGAAGGAGGAGTTGGAGAAGATTAAAGAGATGGAGAGAAGGCAACTCTTGGAATTTGAGAAGCAAAAGCAGGTGGAGAAGGACAGACAGCTTGCAGAGCTTGAGAAACTGAGACTGAGGGAGAGGATGGAGAGAGAGGAGGCAGAGAAAATGAGAAAGATAGCCAAACTGCAGGAAGCAGAAAGACAAAGACTGAAAGAGAAGCAGAGGAAAGACGAGCAGGAGAGGGTGGCATTGGACTCATCACCTCTCAGGCCTAAAGTGCTGGATCTAGACTCTGTGCTCCGAGATGACCCATTTTCCAAGGCCACTTCCCAACACAGTGACCCTGCAACCCGATGGAAGCAGGCTTCTCCCAGAGCAGACGAGCCTTACAAACCTGCCATTCTTGACATAGACTCTTTCACATCTCAAACTCAGCCCTCTCCCAGTAAAGACATGTTTCCTGTTGCTGGTATTCAGGGTATAGAGGCGGGGAGTGGGGCTAGATCACAGCCTCTTACCCCTGAGAGGGACGGTAGCCGAAAGGTGCCACCAGAGGTTTCACTGGGTCGTCCAAGCCCAGTATGGACGGCTTCAGTTCAGGACCCATGGGAGCTGAAGCCAGGTGAGATGTCGGTGGACAGACCCATGGCTGGACCTGAACCACCCCGGAAGCCTGCCAACAAACCTAGCCTAGAGCAACTCCTCCTCAGGCAGGAGGAACGGCTCCTGGCCCCAGAGAGGCGCTGGTCTGGTGTGCCGGATGAGCGGCCGCACTTGGCCCCTTTCCCAAGGAGAGACGCCAACACTGCTAGCTCTCCTGGCAGAGTCTCCAGCAGCACTCCCATGGAGCAGATCTGGTTCCCCAGAGAGCCAGAGCCTCACAACAACAGGGGAGAGGTCTGGGGCCATAGGAGAGCACAGGGATCCCAGGTGAGGGCGACTGACCCAAGGTGACATGAAAGACTGAGAGGCAGAAATAACTCTTTTCATACAGAAATGTTAGGTTAGCTTTCAGGCTAGGCATATATTGTGCGATGAAGATGAGGAGTTGACTCTGGTGTCCCTGTGTGTCAGGAGCTGAACAGGATGCGGTCCCGCAGTGTGTCGCGACGGTCGGCCCCTTTGAATAGTGCCGTGGAGGGAAGCCTTTCCAGGATGAGGAGTCGCAGTGCCCACAGAGAGAGGGACCGTCACAGCTGGGTGAGTCAGGCTGCATTTTTGTTTCTCAGCACCAACAAAAATTGGTTCTACGAAAGCCCTAACTGGATGCAATTAAAAAAAAACCACTGAGTATCTGCTTCAATGTAATAGTTGGCCGTGAGCCTTTTATCTTGGTCACTGTTTACATTTATTTGGACTGTTTCTCACACATCACTCACCTATCACTGGTGATAGGGAGGGAATTGTGTGTGTGTGTACTTGTGTGTGAGCACAAGTACACATGTACTATGTGTCTATGTTTGAGAACAAATGTGTGTCTATGCCTATTCGAGTGAGTGTGTGTGTTAGTCTGCATGTGTGATGAAGAGAGGCATTAGGTGGAGCTGGAATGCAGTTAGTTGACTGGAAGATGAGAGCTGTTGAATGCAGCCGGGTTCAGGAAATAATGAGTTGGTGACTAATGTTGAAGGCATCGTCTCATAGAGTCACCTCCACTCCCTCCCACCTCACGTTCCAGGGAACTGGTGGCCAAACATCTTCTCAGGCCTGTAATTCAGGATTGGATTAGTCAAATGGTTAATGAGTACATGTTCACACTGCTCACTTGACAGCACCCTGTCAACAAGGCTCAGGGAAAGCTGTGCAGTAAAATGGCCCTTAATGGTAATGATGTGTTCTGCAACCAAGCAGACACGTAATACTCATGTGACTGTGTTGGTCCTCGCTACTTGGTTACTTCTGACGTTTATGACTTCTACCAACGTAGTCCAGGTCTGCCTTTTGTTTCAAGGATATAAATAAAGATACCAAGCTTTTCATTTTGCATTAGGTAAGTTAAAATTTGTCTGCATGTCTGCAAGTACACTCAATACATTATGTATACATACTGTATGTTCATCATCTATATCTAAACAAATGTACAATGTTTATGTGATATACAGTGATGGGTTTGGTCGCCTATTTGTCAATGAGAGTGTAAGTTTAGGACCTGGTTAAAGACCTACACTATGACGCAGAGGTGTATTGATGCTTAACATTGCACACTGCCATGACATGGAGCCGGGAAGCCCCCAAAGATTAGGTCACCATGAGTTTAGGGTCACTAGCACCATCTAGTGGTTGTACTTCAGTTGTATGAGTGTTAGCCTTCACAGAGTACTAGGTTAACTGTTTGTTAACCTAGTTACTAACCTACATCTACTAACCTAGATGTAGGTTAACTGTTAGTTAATACAGTGCTGAGACCTGACCTGTTATTGTTTGCTGTGGTCACTGCTTAATTATTTTTGGCAGCTTGAGCTGTGTCTGGTTCTATCATTTCTTTGGCGGTTTATGTAATGCTCAACTGATATATTGATTAGGGATGCTGCACAGATCTGATATCCAGTATCAGAATATGATCTGATCCTGTCAAATTTTGATTTATTGGTATTTATTGGTTTTATTTATTTAGTTCCCCCCCTCCAATCCATTCATGAAAATTGACATTGAAGAAAGTATTTGCCGTAAACAAGTGTATGTGGTAGACGGTTTGCATGGTTTGAAAGCAGCTGGTTAACAGTCATGTCTGCAGTCTGGAATTACTTTAAACTGGAGACCGAAAGCAAACGGCTAATTGTAATGTTTGCAATGCTGTGTTTCGAGGGGTGGCAGCAGCAGAGCTAATTACAATACGACTTGTTTAATCAGGCATTTGCAAGAAACACCATTTGGTGTGATGAGTTCTCAAAGATAGTATCTCAGAAGACGTCTGTGCCTAAGCTGCGAACATTAGAGCAGTGATTCTCAAACTTTTTCATATCAAGGACCCCTAATTCAGTCCACATTAGAGCCACGGACCCCCATTTTGTCTTGGACCCAAATCTGAGAATATTTTTATTGTTAGATATGATTTTGTCCAGAATGCCATGAATATCTGTGTTGCAGGTAGAGAGATGACAGTGAAACTAAGATCAAAATAGTCATTCTTCTATATTCTCTAATTGTGTTAAGTTCTTATAAGTGAAATAATGGTGAATTTAACAATTCATCAATTTGCTGGGGACCCCTTGGAACTCCCTCAAGGACCCCTGGTGGTCCCCGGACCCCACGTTGAGAACCACTGCATTAGAGGATATACTGAATGTGATAGATGATAGATGAAATAACAGAGAGCATTACTGAGTTTATCACCGTGTAATGGAGTATTAGGAGCCATGCTACAGTTTGCCCTCTCAATACTATCTTTCACACACTGCCCTCCTGCACCTGTACAACAACGTATGTAAACACCTCTTGGATTGCTTGAAAGATGTGACTGCAATTAGTTCCACTACAGGCTTTTGGAGTTCTTACCGTTTGATCGTGCGCTTGATTGATTCAGGCTTTACTTTACAAAGTGCGCTGTAAAAATAAACATCTTCGCATTAATTACAAAATTATTGGATCGGCACTTGGTTGGTATTGGCAAACATTCAAAATGTAATAACTCAAATTGTTATTAGAGTCCAAAAAAAATTTGATCCAGACATCCCTAACATTGATGTGGTGATACGATCAGTCTTTCACAATCGTATCAGCAATTATGTTCCTTTGATAGAGCTACAATAAGATCACCACAGAAAATGGACACTTAAACACAGTGGCATGGTTATATTTAAGATTTTCATATTTACTCTATGCTTTTAAGCAAAATAGCAGCAAATGTTTTAGAAATCTGGTTGAGATTTTTGAGAGGGTATATAATGACGTTGATTATGTTGAGTAATCCATCAGTATAGGCAGATATCGGATATCACACCACAAAATCGTCCATTAGCCAGACTGTACAGTCAGTTATATTTACTGGGAGAAGTATCTTCAGACACACACCCTGAGATCATACTTGCACAGTGACATCACTGGGATAAGGCAGAGGGTCTGAGGCTGGTGAGTTGGACAGAGCAGAGATGGGCACCGGGCTGAGAGCTGTGTTGTACATGTGGTCATGCTGTCTGACTCCACACTGCCTCTGGGTAAGTGACAGCACAACTCTTTTATTACGGACGTTTTTATTCTGTAAGCCTCATGTGTGCCTCTCACAATAATATTGAAAGTAGCATGTCACTCTCTGTATGCTTTTTAGCTACAGCCTGTATCATCTGCTTCCTCACAGTGTGTGGTTTCTGGTTGGTTGCTGCGGCTGCGGCTGTGGCTGCTCACTGCTTGGGTGACGTCAGCAGAACTGGGGAAGTGATGTGCAGCTGTGAGTCATTTCCCGGTGGATGATGTTCAGAAAAAAATATTGAATTGAATTATTGATTACTATTTACTTAGTTACACTACTTGTCATATGACTTTTAGGTTACACCCCCGAAATTGTTTCACTTGTGCTTCTCTGTGTTAGTTTCTAATGTTGTAATCCCTTTGCTTAATAAAATCAAAGTAGCTGGAATACTTTCACCTAGAGAAAGTACAGTTTTCTGCCATCTCTCATCCAAGCTAGCCTTGTGTGTTTGATTATGGTGAAAACAAATTTGTGGATAGGGTGGGATGTAGTTTTGATAATCAAGTTGATAATTGGAATATTATTACTGAAATAATAATAATTTGTTACACTACTTGATACAGGGAAAGTAATAATATTACTGTAACACTTTACTAGCCAACATATGTCACATCTTCAACAACTAAGTAATTTAGCACTTTCAGGCTCAATTACCTTGTCCTTAATAGTCTAAATACTCAGGAGGGGGACAAGGCAGCCATTTTAGGGATGAGGAGTATGTGAGAGGGGTGTGTTTGAGTGCTCTGTTGGAAACTGAGAACCTTAGAGGAGACTCACTTGCCTTTAGCACAGCACTTCAAAGAAATAAGCAGATTACCAGCAGGGGGCATATGTGGACAGCGATGTACCTTATATGAGCCCCTGTGTCCCAGTTTGCTCTGAGAAGAGTTTAACTCTCTGAAGTGCGCCTGGAGTACTATTGCTGTCTTTTATCGTATCAGTTGAGAGACGATGTTCATTGAGAGCTGGTCGGTCTGTGGCAAGTATTAAAAAAGTTAGAGGGAAGCCCCTCAAGGTTCTCTAGCCTGTGCTGTGGTTTGCATGAGTCTGAGAGAGATTTGTTTAAACAAACTCTGTCTTGAGTGTTGTGATTCCTCATTTTAGCTATGCTCTCATTGTGCTGACAGACCGGTTGACAAGCACACAATCCCACTTCAGTCTTACAGCCACACCTGTCTTTTCCTCTCTCTCGCTCTCTCTCGCTCTCTCGCTCTCTCTCGCATGTATTATCAATCTATTTATAGTTTAGGCTACTCCTCAACATGACCATGCACTTGTGCTCATTCCTATATGTTCATATCACTATTCCTTTTCCTCTTTTTCTCTCATGTGTTCTCCATCTATTATGAAGGGAGGGACTACTTAAAAATAACATACAAAAATGATTTTGTATGTGTCAATATACATCACTCTCCCTGTGTCCCTCCTATGTTTGCTTCTACCCTCCTCCCCTGTGCTGGCTGTGACAATTGCACTGCAACAGAAACGGGCTGGAGTGCCAGAGCACCGCAGAACATATATCACCCTCCCCTCTCCCTCCCGCACTGAATCAGGAACCTCCCATTCTCTCTCTCTCCCTCTGACTCCACTCTCCACTCCCTCTCTCCACCCAGTTTCTCCTTGACGGTGAGTCCTAGAGCATTGGGTACAGGGAACAGGACTGGCTGACGCATTTTCTTCTACCTGCCCGTACCTGCAGGAAAAGGCAAGGAGAGAACATTTTCTCTCTCTTGTCTTCCCTGGATTTTACCTTCCCACCACAGTCCTCTCTCTCATTTCTTCTATTTGGCACTGCGTTGACTGCTCTCTGGTTCTCCTTTGGGAATAGAAATGACTACAGCAGCTTTCGCTCCGCCACCAGCTGTCCTGGACCGTTCCTCCTCGCAAGTTTTTTGCCAGCAGAACAACATTGTATCGGGCACCGTGGAAATGTAGCCTTGTTGGATGTCATATTTCCACTTTTAACCTGGGCGCAGTTTCGGAGGAGACGCAGTAACAACGACTCTAGGAAAGCTGTCAGGTTGGCTGTATTTGAGGCTGGGATCAAGACAGATAGGCTCACACCTGGAGAACTGGCAGAGGTTTCACTTAGTACTGTTCTAAACCTAATTCTCACTCTCTGTATTATTACTCTTAGCTGTATGATAAAGTCTGTATGATAAAGCTGGATACCTGAATGCTGTGCTACACATGAATGCTATATTCGGGATGTGATATTACCTCACATCACCTGTCCAGTTGATTTGTTGCTGCTACTTTGTGTACTTGATGCCAGAGAAAGATGGTTGAGAAACCTGTTGGTAAGCAGTGCAGCAGTTTTTCATGCAGTCTCATAGAGTAGTCCCCTGCATACTTAACAGTGAGTGTCTGTCATAGAGCAACCTTCCATATCCTTTTACATGCCCAGTTGGTTAGCGAGGCAGGCATATCATATCAAGCATATCTTCTGTGCATTGAAATAGACAGCAGAAAGCTCCACAGTTCACTTCAGGCCGACAGCCTGGAGCCTGACAGTGATGAGTTCAAATGGAGTCCTGATGGCTCCAGTGGGACTGCACTGCAGAAAGGCCATTTAGAACTGAAACCGAAGAGAGATTAGGTCCTGTAACGGTCAACGGCTGGCTGGCGTTCTCTTTGCTGCAGTGCTGTAAGAAGCAGACAACACCATCACCACCACATCTGACTGGCTGAGCTGTGTTGTTGTTCTCCCTATCACCAACTGCACTACTGCAGCATTGACCTAGCAACACACATCAGTGAATACCAAGGACACTGTCCCTGGACTGCCATCTCTCCAACATAACCTCCCAAGACGTGAATGACTCTGCTGCTGTGAAAACAAGAGTCACAGCGTAGCTGAGAGTCTCGTTCTGACACAGCAGGTCTTGCCAGTGCTGGGCTGTGATGGAGTACCTGGGGGACAAGCTGTCAGTGGCCCAATCCCAGGTGTCGGGATGGGTGGGAAATGTCCGTCGCTCCCTGCAGGGGGCGCTCAGCTTTGTATCCAGCGCGGTGGAGAGGGGAGGCAGGGGAGAGGACGGGACGGGGGGCTTCAAGAGAACCAACTCTCTGCGCTCGCTAGCCTCTCGCAGCAGGGAGTCCTTCCGCAGGTTCTCACTGCGCAGCCAGCAGCGGCTGTCCTTACGCAGGCGCACCGCACCTAACACCCCGACTAGTGTAAGACACACGCACGTATACACACACACACACACACACCAGAGATGCACCAATACCTTTCACTGCTGACACGGATTACAAGCACTGATCATAAAGTCGGCCAAGCACCAATCTGGTCCATTACATTAACTGAACAATATGTCAATGAACAATGTCACTCTGTTAACAACTACTCCCTCCTCGACAACTTGGTCTCTTGCCAAACATCTCCAGCATGTAAACAACGTATCTATCTGCCTTTTTTTTTGTTTGCTGCACACCCCCTGCTGCATCTCATCCATCTTTCTCCTTTCATCAGCTATCCCTCTCATATTGTCCTTGACAATGTTGACCTTTTTTTGTCTCTTTGTTCAGCCAAGCTACTGCAATACCGGTTCCTCAGGTCACTCTGGTCTAGCCTGGGGTTTCCAGGGATTTGATCAGGAACAAGGGGCTGGAAAAAGTAGGAAAACGGTAATCCCCATTAGAAATGATTGGGAGTATTAGCATCTCAGAAAAACTGAAATCTTTAGGGGAAAAAAAAAAAAGGAAAAAAAGTCTCTGGGTTTCCTGCCACTTGCCTCTGCCCTGACATTTACACTGTCATTTAATCTCGTCCGGACAGAGTCAGAAATCCATGTAGGGATATAGATACATTGTAGTGGAGTTACAGTCAGTGCCTCCTATCTTTAGGTTACACCTATTTGCTGAACTACCTCACTCCAACACCTCATGAGTCATGACTCCAAAAGATTAGAGGTGTTTTCATGACGTCTGTGTGGTTGTAAGTTGTGTTGACGTGTCTTAGTTGAGATTAAATTTAATAGCGGTTAGATTTGCACAGTGCACACATCAGCGGCTATGATTGTGGTCTCTGGGGACAGTGCCCCTAACACCCCCCACCCCCCCTCAACTGGGCTGGTGTTAAGTGGATGAGTGAGAATGAGAAGCTAGTAACACTGGGTTGAATGTGATGGACGGAGGCCAACTAGCCGGTCAGTGGCTGAGAGAGTGAAGGGGGGTGGGGAAACTGGAACTATCCACTTCTCCCCCACACCCAAAACAATTGGGATGAGTTTGTGAGTCCAGAGATGAAAAGAGGTCTGGAATCTTTATGCATCTGAAAATGGTGGTGCTGTTGTAAGTCTAGAGATTGCATATTGGAAGACTACACCATCACTTCCTCTTGGGACCACATGAACGTCTTCTGGTTTAGTTACTTTTGAATCCTACCAGAACCTTCTCTCCTGTGGCTCCCCTGTCCCTCGCGGCATTCTTACTATCTCAATAAGGAATAATACTTAGGGGAGTGGACTGTCTATTCTTCTTAAAAATGACATGGAGTTGTAGTTTGACAGACTGACTAAGAAGCTATGGCAGAGACTTGTAGTGTTTGATCCCAGCAATCTTGTTGTACTGGGTTTGCCTCAAATGCTTTGCAATGTATGTTCTAACTTTTGTAGACAGTGTTGCATGCTGTCAGATAACTGAAATCCTGAGGTGTGTACAACAGTTGAAAGAGGCTATTTGTTTGTTTGTATTATTTGTATACCTTTTGCATGAGGCTGTGGCAGGTGACGGCAATACCAGAAAGTCGACCAATAGAATAGAGGGGTATTTCTAAGTAGCACTACCCAGGTTTGAATACTTTTTCAACTGCCATATTGCCATTGGCTCTTATGGATGTCTTTTTGCCTTACTAGCTATCTCTCACTATGAACAACATCTTAGTAGTTATTCCACGTTCATTTTTAGTTGTCTGGCTAATTGAGTGATCCTGCTTCTTGAAATACCACCCAGGACTGTTCCCAGCTGCATAACTAAACCAAACCGACCCGGTGTTGGTGGATCATCTGTGCAGCTATTATGTGTTCGGTAGTTCCTTCAATTTCTCCACCTCAGAATGACATGTTGCCTTCTGATTGTTGTAAAACTTTGATTGACACCTTTTGAAGGTTAGTATTTCAAACCATTTGCCGCAATAACAATAGAAACTAACAAATTTTTATATTATATATTTCATTACGAGTAGTGTACAGTAACATTCTTTTCTCTCTTTTATCATAAAAGAGCATGTTTCTTTGATGTTGCCATTACTCTCTTCATGGTCAGCCTCTATCTGTTGGCCAACTTGCCAACCCCATGCACTTGGTATGTGTTTTAATGCAGTCTATGTTTTAATGCAGCCCATTTTATACCTACAGGATCCCTGTCCTTCAGGAGTGAATATAGTTTATTTAAAGCCCCTGTGTGTAGAATATTTCCTCAATATATCATTCTCAAATTAATTTTGTTGTACAAATATGAGACCATTGTCATGAAAATTTGGGGCATTTTATGTGTTGCTTTCTGTGATTCCCCGCAAACTATGCAAGATTGAATTATGGCACAAAACAAGGGGCCTCAACCAAAACATTTTTCGTAGGCGAATAAATACATAAACAAGTACAGATGCTGTACAGTCACCAGGTGCCTAGCTAGGTGTGCAGCATCAACTGTTGTTGAAGTTGCAAATCAACTTAAGTTGAAGTTACTACAGTCCTGCAATAATCAGAATAACTGCATCAAGCTAAAGCAAACAGGCATTCTAGGTTATTGTTGTCTGTGCTCTTTGCCGTAATTTACCATCTCTGGTGCTCATACCAGTAAAGATAAAGAACACATGAAGAAATAGAAGAATAAGAGCATCAGTCCAGACTGCTGTTTGCCCTTGGTTCATTTTGTTATGCTAGGCTTTCCAAGCATGAGGAGCTGCTGGCTATCAAATGTCAACATCTGTCTCTTTATACCCATAAATCGATATGATCCATATGAACCAATGGACGAACAACATACTCATAAAACAGTATGTTTGAGGTTGTTTCCTGTACTTGGTACGATTACATTCTCACTCCTAACGAACCGCACCGTTCGCTTGGATGAGGACAAACCTGCATTTTCAGGCAGTCTCTGTACGTTTTTTTGGTGCTCGCTCGAGTTCGAATGGCATCGTTCTCATATGCCCAAACAAACCAAACTAAAGCAGTAAACACTCCAGAATTTGATTGAAATGCTGCAAACATGCTTGGTATGAATGCACCTTAAGCCTCTGCTGTGTCCCCAGCCACATCACAACATTCAGCTGGTGTCAGGACCAGTGGTCTCTTAGCTAAGGTCTTAAGACAAGTCGGGTTTTTACATTCTGGCATTCTGTTCTTACCAAGAGCTTTGTACAACGTTGAGCCCTTGTCTGTATGTTCCACTTATGTAATGAAAGAATAACAAAGTGCTGTTCAGTTTTCCTAGCAGAGGTCGTCTTATTGTAAGTCCTCTAACATGCGGTTGGAATGCCCGTTTGTTGACATGAGATTAGTACTCATGGGAGCAGTTGTTTTGAATATCTCTAGGATATTGTTATTGATTGCTGCAATGTCCATGAGTGCACACAGAGCATATTTTCCCACTTTCCACACTAGCCACTGATTATAGCAGATGAGTAGAGAATGGAGGACGGCGGGTTACTGTGTGTATATGTGTTCTGTTGTAATTGAATGTGTTTACATGCACATTAACAGTAATATTGACATGCTCACATCAGATCCCATTTACTATAAACTGGATAAGCTCTTATCCTGATCATGAGAAACCATACAGTGATATGGTGAGTTGTTGCAATACTGAGGCATGTAAACAACTTATCCGATTAACAGTAGCTGTTTGTGGTATATTTGCGTGATATTTGTACATTTCCCATTTTAAGCAGTTAACTGACACTCATATCCAGTGACTTAGAATGAGTCCAACTCTGATCAGGGTATCAAGATGCAGTTAGCCTGAAAGTGACATTAACTGGGGTATAAGCTTGTATGTGGAATACTGTGTGCATGTAAACAAACTTGCTGTACCTACACTAGCTGCTCAGTCTGTTCTCTGCTCCTAGGTAGGACCATCTGTTAGATGTGTTACAGCAGAGCACTTCCCTTTTCACAGAGCAGCAATATAATAATTCACTCTCCATTTTACTCATGAGGTTTGGAGAGCGATCCACAGACCGCTACATCTTAGTCCTGCGTGAGTGTGTCACTGGAATATGTGTGGCATTCAGAGATTGGCCTGTTATCTAGTAGAACTTTCCAAGGCCTCTGTCCAGCCACTTCCTCACTCATGTGTCAGTTTGTCAGTCAATCCCCTTCAGTGATCAGCCCTTTCTCTCCTTCATCCTTCCATTCATCCGCTCATTGTTATGTCGTTTCCCCTGACGCTCCCTTCCTGTCGTCGTCTAGGGGAGGCTGGCTATTGCTAATGTTATTAAGGAAAAGTCTGCCTCACGACAGCTCTAAATCACTGTTACTGGACCTTGTTGGCTCACTAGGCCTCTTTCATCATCCATATTCTCCATGTGCACTGTTGAGCAGAGCTGATACTCTGTGACTGTCAAAGGTTTTTCAGCGATTAGACCATCTTAGTGCTTAAACTTTTATTTTGTCTGGTATTGTTTGGCTGATAGGTGACTAACCTGGAAGCGTCTGGAGATTAATGCAGACTGCATCAAAAGAAAAACTAGAAAAAAGAGCTCAGGTGCTCCTTCATTGAAAATGTTAAAGGCTGTTATTTTACTGGCTAATGCATAGTATGAGGTTATGAATGATCCAGTAAAATAAAGGCTTTTCAGCTTTTGAGCAAAGTGCATTAAGTCTTTATTTTTGCTACCGTGTAAGGGCCCCACTCCTCAACATGTTACAGCTGAGGCAGTGTTCTTCCTCCATGCTGATCAAGTGAGGGTGTGTTCTGGGTGTGTTGAAGTTGAGCAACACACACGTAGGGGAGAGGAATTTAGATCAGCAGAGATTTACTGCCTGTTTATTCACTCCTTACATGCTTAGTCTTGTAAATTTAGCATAGTACTTTTATCACCTCTAGGCCAAACTCCATTATATTATTATTAAAAGGATCAACAAGACAGCTGTTTTTGGCAGGAAATAATTACTGGTTTTAAATGTTTGTACTTTCTATACCCAATTGATCTCCTGTTGATGTTGTAGCTAGTTAAGGTTTCAACTGTTTTTCAATCAATAGTGAAAGCTAAATGCTGTAGATCTCTCTCTCTCTCTGACCTAGCCTAGTCTTTTTGGAAGGCCTACACCACCAGATACCACCAGATAGCCTGTGGATGTGGTCACAGGTTCAGCATGTTACTCCATACAATTTCATTCATGTACCTTTGGTCTAGGGCTTTGTTCACAGCTCAAGAGTCGATCGAAGCAGGACTCAGCAGTGTGGATTTGGAGGCAAGTGTGTGGCCCTGTGATGTCAGCTTAAAAAGCTGTGTGAGTGCTGTAAAGCCTTGAGAAGAGGATGTACTTGAGCACAAGTGCTTTCTCAGATGTAGGGAGCGGTATTGAATGCCATTCTCACTGTGTTCACTGTGTTCACTCTGTTCTGCGTTGTCTTTTTTCCTGTCAGGAAAGGCATAGCTGATGAATGACATCCTGCACTGTTGTTTTCTCTCACTCTCTTTATATCATGCTCCTTCTGTCGCAAACTCTCATGCTCGCTCTCTGCCTCCAATATTCTCTCATATCTCATGGCCTCTCTCTATCTGTTTTTTGTACTTAGTCTACCCTTGTGTCTTTCCTCTTGCTCACACAAAGAAAACAGGGACCGCATTCATGAAGCTCTAAGAATGAGAGCTCTGATCTACAGTCACTGGCCTTATAAACATCACAAGTGCTGCTCTCAGATAAGCTCTCACGGTCTAGGAAACTGCACAATTACACACCCAGGTGTATCGCATTTCTCCGTCGACCCCTCAGGCAGCATCTGAGGACAGGAGGATTTTCCGTTGTGTTTTTTTATTTTATATAGGCCAGGGTTATCGGTTCATGCACGTGCGTGCCTCTGGAGCAGTATGTGGTTTTAGGACAGTGTGCCCTCTGTAGCAGCCTCATTAAAAGGAGCATGGTTCAGTACACAGCAAACACACAATCACCCACCCACCCGTCTCCGTCTCTGTCCACGCTCTGTTCCTGTCTCTATGAGCTCATCCCATTACCTTTCATTATCCATCTTACCCACTGCTGGCCACTCAACCTCCACACAATGCAGCGCTATCAGCAGCACTGTTGGCAGTTCAACAGTAGGGAGGAGAACAATTAACCAACTACTTGATTTATCACTCACTGACTGTACTAGTTGATTAAACCATATTTAACAAAAGCAAAGCAAATTTCCATGGTTTGACAATATAAATGCAAATGGGCAATTCACGTATTACCAGATTTAACTGGGAGACAGATTGTCACCTAGGTTGTACAGGTGTTGCGTGTTGTTTGCATACACAATAAGAGAGCTGTTTAGTCTTTTTGGTGTCTCAGGCTGGTCAGTTACATAACTTTAGATCTCTTTGGTTCCTCCCTATTTCATTAATAATTTTTCTCTGCCCCCCCCCCCCCCCTCTCTCTCTCTCAGGTGCAGCAGAAGCAGAGTGTCAGCGGTGAGGAGGACGGGAAGGACTCAGACACACCGGTCCATGAGACCGACAGTCAGTACGGGACCTGGGAGACAGGACTGCGCACTGATGATAGGTAAACACACAGTCTGTTTCCACTGTCCAGAGATGGGATTTCTTTTTCAGGGCTTGTTCTTTCATTGTTTATTTATTAATATTGTTTTCTTGTCTTTTGCGTCATTTTTTGTTGTTGTGATCACATCCCCCAATCTTTCTTCATAAATGGTTGCGGTGAACCACTACCAGGACCACCAATGTTTAAGCAGTACCAGAGAGATGGCTTTCTCCTGGGATCTATTCTCCCCGGTGCATGATAATGACCTTCTAAATCCTGCTGATTCATCCCTCCGTCCATATATATAGCACTGACTGGGTTGATCGGCAATCTAACACCTCTGATCAATAAACAGCAGCATATGGATGCAGTAATAACAAGAGATGTGCTCTATCACGTCTTTTCCTGAAGCAGCTCTGACCTTTGGGCAAAGTCACAGGACTGCATCAGATGCAGACTTACTGAAAGGTTGCAACTGTAAGCTGCTTTCAGTCTGTCATTGATAGAGTGTTTTATCATGACCATGTGTACATGTGTCATACTAGCGATATCACATAAGTAATATTTACCCACGTGGCAGAAGGAGCGTCTCTGAGTAAGGAATAGATAAATGGATCACAAGCTCCTTAGTTACAGTACAGACAAACAGCTCAGTATATCTGAGTGCCTACAGCTAACAGAGAGCTGTTGTCAGTGGGCATCCTGCTGGCTAAGGTACATATCATGTACTTAAGTGTTCTCCATCTTCCCCCTGTCTCTCTCTATTATGGATAAAGCAGAACTGCCTAAACAAGAATTATTTAATAAGAACAGCTCTCTGCTCCACACCAGCAGTTACATCATACCCAGCCTCCCTCACTGCAGTCTGTCACTGACCTCCTGTGGCCAGAACATAATATCACAACATCAACCATAAGAGTGGATAGTATTTGTTTTTTAAAATTCACAAAATAAGTGATGAAGTTTGGATTTGTGCTGCTATAATATGGTCAGCTTTATTGTCTTATGGATAAGGTGAAACCTTTCTTTTGAAATCAAAATCCCAGCCTCTAACATCATGTATATGAATCATTGTTGTTGAACACTGACTTGGTGAAATGGGAGGCTTGTAGTTTGTCTCTAATTACATCATCCAGCTCATAGCTTCCCACAGTCAAGTCTGGCAGGAAAAAGTAGGATATGACTCAGACTCCGTTTGATTGAGGCTGTGAATGTAGCGAGGTGTTGTTGTTACGCCAGTGTTTCCTAACTTTGTCTTTTTGTTTTTTCTGTTTTAGTCTGACTCCTGCCACACCCACCTCAGACGGCAACCTCACCCCATCGCCAAGGAAACCCACTCCCCCACACACACTGGGCGAACATGCCTCGCCCTTTGACCCCGACGCCCCGGACGGCCTCTCCCCCTCATCCCCACCAGAGAGCCAGCCACTCCCTTTCCCTGATGTAAGTCTCTCTGAGATACCACAGTTCAATTCTTTTGATCTCATATGGCCTCATGCTGCCATACCTGTCGTTACCTGCCTCTGATCATGTCAGGGATGTCAGGTTTTTTTTTCTGCTTTAGTTTAGTGTTTTTTGAAGAGTTAGTTTTTCAGCTTTTCCACATCGTCATGGTCATCAAGAGGCAAAATCAAATGAGCCGAGCACTTTACTCATCTATACCTGTGCACTAGTGATGCGCGGATCGGCTCTGACGCCATCCAAATCCGCATGTACGCATAAATCATCCACCCGCCACCCACCCGAACAAATTATTTTCTACGATTTGTAGACCCGCACCCGCCCGGCACCCGCATGATTTCTTTATTGTGCTCGTTGTATTGATGTATGAGTGTTTTCTTAATGATTTACTTTAAAAATTAGAGAGGCTGCTTCCAGTAATTAAACGTTTCCATGGTGAACTGTGCCTTTGCTAGGGATGTCAATGGTTAACCGTTAATCGGTTAACCACTGAGAATATTTTTGACCGGTTACACATGTCGGTCTATAGGTTAATTTGCATACACACTCCGCTCAACTAAGTCTGAGCAGGGCTGCCAACTCTCACGCATTGACTGTGAGACTCACGCAATTGACACTTTTCACATGCTCTCACACCACAAGTCCATGTTCTCATGCAGTGAAAAACAAATTCATAACTGATAATGTCGCGCCGCGAAAAGAGACACTGACAGCAGGACAGACAAGACAGAGCAGCACAGCGCAGCAGCGAGTTATTCAGACCATCGGGGGAAAGTGAGAAATGTACACAAATCTATTATATTGTAATTTATTACCATGCATGCTGCTCAGAGTAATCTCAGTCAGCGGCTCTTCTGCGTCTCTCCCTCTCCTCGAACGGGTTGGCCGTGCGCACGCAGGCAGGAGTGAGAGTGAGTTACTATGGTTACGGGGACGCTCTGTGTCTCTGTCGCTCTGAAACGACAGTTTCATGTTTATGCTGCGGTCCCGTTTCTCTCTTATATAATAGAAATAATTATTAGTGTCTACACAGCGTCTCTCTTAATGGGGAGACACACTTATCGTTTCTGCTGCGGTGGGATCGCTGCAGGTATTTAATGAACTCAAAAAAAGTTTTTTTTTTTTTTATGCGCACCACACATTACCATTATTTCTCAGTGGGATATATGTAAGAATGATGATATGGTAACATATTACACTGAAGTAGGCTGGTTTTAAATAAATAAATAAACATTTATTTAAGTTCTTCTTTTTTGGTAAAATGAAAATGGCAACAGGTATTTCCACAATTTTAGAGAATGTAATTACTATTTTCCTGATTAATTATGTATTATTTCACCCACCCGCAACCCATCCTCTATTAATCAGAATGCCCGCGGATATAACTGCAATCCGTGCATCACTGTGCACTATTAAACTTCACAACGGTGTCCAGCACTTCAGAGAATAATTTTTTACAAATCATATGATAAAAATGTAATCAGTAGAAAGTAAAAGTTGTTTTGTTGTGAAAAGTTAGCCTTAACTGTGAATCTTACAGCTTGGCTGGGAATTTCACACAACTCCCAAAGTCGTCATCCCTTTATTCAGATGAAATTCATATGACGGCAAAACTTTCAAGTTTTTCATCGCAAAGTTTGCATGGACTTCTACAATTTAGTAATATATGGCAATATATAGCTAAATGTTTTTTTGATTGTAACACATTCTCTGTCATTGTATAATGAGTCACACTGCATTGTTTCTATGACTGTAAGCTATGTTTGCTAAGTGTTCAGTTGCTAATTTTAACCAGCAAGCCAAGTAGCCTAACGTTACTATTTGCTGCAGTTGATTAACTAATCAAGTCAACTTTATTTACATAGGTCTTAAAAACACAAAACCAATGTGTACCAAAGTGCATTACAAAATAGGGGGGTTACAAAACAGGGAGCATGGAATACCAATACCACAATTAAGATGTAAAACAAATAAGAGCATACAGTAAATTACAATAATCCACATGGGAAGGTGTGACTGACTCTCTTCAGGCCAGAAAAGGACAGAAAGGCACCGATTTTGGAGCGAGGGAGCCAGAGAGCTGAGATCCCTTTCAAATAAATAAATTATTAATTAGGTTATCTCTACAAATGCCTTGTAACTGTGCAGAGTCTTTACTTGTTGTCCTCTTAATCATATCTGTTATGTGTCAGCTGATATGTATCCCACTCTGTCTCTGGATGCTCCAGGCCCCGACCTCTCTGTTGGACACCAGCGCTCTCCGCTCCAGAGCCCAGCTGGGTAAGAAACGAGGCCCGCGGTCACGACCCTCCAGAGCCGCCCGCCAGAGTGCCGCCTTGACTCTGCTTCCAGAGGGAGAGGGAGGAGCCACCAAGGACTGGCGCTTCCGAGACTCCACAGGTCGGTTTATTTGTAGTTACTGGCATCTCGAGTCCAAACATGACCCATTTAAAACCTTGGAGGAAATCTTGAAAATATACCGTGCGGCAAGAAACGGCGAGTGCTGATACGATGAATTCCACCTTCAGTATACCACAAAACAGATGCATGTGAAAATTAGACACTCAAAAGTTTGATTTTGTTGTTAAAATCTACTTTGGAAACCTCAATGTCCAAGTCCACCATTCAAAACATTCGAAACAAGAGTGATGTATGAACCAAGCAAGTACCTAATACAGAGCCTTGGTATGGCACAGCATTGTGGTATTTTATGTTCGAATATCATTGTTGTTGGGTGAAAATCTCACATCTCCAAAAACCTTTCAGGAACTAAGAAAAACAAGCTTTTTATTTTTTAGTTTGATGGCCATGCATTTTTCAGTGTATTTAATTGGATTTGAAAGGGTTTCATAGGCCCAAGGCTTATAGAATTTTCTCAACCCACAGAGGAGCATGTAATCCTTCAGTTGAAGTTACAACATGAAAATCACCAAAACTGGAGTCATAAGGTTTTCACCAAACAGCAACGTTATGCATGTTTTGTCCGTGTATTACTGTCGTTCCAAATTTTGGTCTATTGGGTTTAACATCAAAATCGTACTTTTGTGTGTCATTTGAGTGTCTAGTTTTCATTTTTTTGCATTTCAGAAGTGATGGATATCAACCGTTGTTGTATATAAGAATAAAGATCGACTTTATCTGTGTTCTTCCTGTGACAGAGGAGAAGGCTGAGAGCAAGCAGGAGGACTCTGACTCTGAGGAGCAGGCGAGAGGAATCGACCACCGCTCTGCTGCCGCTTCCCAGCCACAGAGGATCCAGCTGTTCCCTGGAATGGACCCTTCGGCTTTAAAGGTGAGCCAGCAGCTTTGGATCTGTAGAAATCAGTGGGTAGAAAAATGGATCCACTGAAAACATGGTTATTTATTGTGCACCTGTTTAAGGAGGAATAAAGTTCTGAACTGAATTGAAAATTAGACAATTTCTTGTATCTGGATTTTAGTAACTGTGTCTCATTCTGGTTCTCAGGCCCAGCTGAAGAAGAGGGGTGACTCCGACAATCAGACTGATGGACCTGCACCCTCTTCTTCCCAGCAGCTGTCTCACTCTCCCAAGTCTCCCTTCCTGCCACGGGCCGCGCGTGTACTGCCCCCTGCTGGTGGGAAAGAAAATGGGTAAGAGACACCAATTGGAGAGAAGATATTTTCTCTCAGAATCAGTTGGCTCATGTTCAGCTGCTTGTTCCTGCCTTAACCTTCCATTTAGTAGTGCTGTGTGTCTCTTCTGTTCTCAGTGAGGAGGACTCACCCCAGTGGTTAAAAGAGCTGAAGTCCAAGAAGCGTTTGAGTCAATATGAAAATGATAGCTAAATAAGAAGGTGAGCTAGTTTTCTGTCCCCCTACCATTGTCTATGTTTACATAAAAAACAACACGTGAGCTCATCTTTGTTTGCACTGTATGCATCTTTGACACCTGTGTTGATGGTTTCCTTTTTCATTCCCTCCTCAAGGTTGCCTTAAAACAGACGAATCTGTATGAAATAGAAGCCTTAACCTTTGACCCAGAGAAGATGAGGGGGGAATCTACCGCTGCTGATGTATTTTCTATTTGTTTTTCTTCGTCGTCTTCCTGTCTGGGTCACATACATGTGCATGGTGCCTTTTTTTCTGAGAGTCTCGGTCTTACGGGAAAAAAAACAACAAGCAAGGAGAACAACATCAGGCTGCTCTGGCTGTCCATTTCACTGCTTGATCCTCTGGAAGCTCTTCTGTGCCAGGAGGGACTTCAAATAGACACTTTACTCTGATAGGGACCAGGAGAAGCGGAGAAAGGAGAAGGCAATTATTTCCTGACAGGCCGCGTTTCAGGAAATGGTTAACTTGTGGGACCACAACGCCTCTTAACCTGCAAGTGCTTCAGCATACACTGGAGGGCAGTCCAAGTCCTCTACGAGATATTTGCATTTAGTTTCCTTATTTTACTAGTATGTTGAAGTTGGTGTCTATGCGCTGGATGTATCTGTGTTATCGGTCAGTGGAGGTCATTGATTGTAGTCACACAAGCATTGCCATAGGATAACATTTCAGATGCTGATGATTTTTCTCCTTGAACATAGAGAACAAAATACCGCTGACCTGATTGTCAGCGGGACTGTATATTATGTTAGTATCTGTAATCAGGAAAAGTTATATTTGTATTGTCATTGCTTTGAAAGAGACAGAGTGCTAGTTTTGAAAGGATTAAAAAAGCATCACTACAATAGAGGCTCCAAAGCCTTTTACTTTGATACACTACACAACTTAACACTGTCATAGTTGCTGCGTAGAACTTTTTGTCTAAATGTCTATTTGTCTTTGTGGAAGGAGGGTGGGGGACGTTTGGCCAAGTGACTTTCTCAATCATGCACACTCCTTATCAGCACAAACACACTCCTCAATCTTGCATGAAAACACTAATCAGCCTGTCTTCCCTCCTTTCCACCTTACCTCCTCAAGTAGATTGAATAGTTGTGCGACAAGAATGACTAAGAGAGGATTGCAAGGACAATGTTGTAGCTATATGCGTCCCTTTATGAGCCATACATTCACCTTGGATTCCCTGGATTATGTTTTGACAGAATGTATGTTTTGTTTTTAAATTTCCAACAAATGTGCAATTTTCCCTCTATTTTATTCCAATTATGTGCATGCACAATCTCTGCTCCCATACCAAGCTTTGCTCATGCTGACTGGCCAAGAGTGCTGGGATCATGGCTTACACTGCTCCAGTGGAGGGAGGGTTCGTTCACTACACTGTTTGAATGAGGAGGGGTATACTTTGCCCTCTGTATTGCTCCAAACAAATTTGACTATTTGCACCTGTTTTAGAGCTCAAACATAACTACAGTCTTCCTCCTTATGTTTGCCATGTACCCATTTGCTCTGCGCTTCCATAAAGCACTTTGTCATTTGATGCACTACAGCACTGACCTCTGCCCCCTCCTGTCGGCCATGTCCCGTCTCCTGTATTGGGGTAGACTCATTGGAATGCTAATGCAATGCAAGTGAATGTGTTGATCGAATCTTTGGAGTCGGTGTCCCCGGTTTGTCTGTACATGACGTTTTACTTTGTCATAAACTTTGTCAATTTGAGGGTTTATTTTTTATGTCCTTTGTTTGTCCTTTTTTTATTTGAAAGTAAAAGATGTATATTGCACTGTGTTGTACTGGCCAGTGTCCTAAAGTGTAAATTCTTAATAAAATTTACTTGAGTTGAACTACAAGACTCTGTATGATGCATTTTTGGCAGTTTCCTCCTGCATAGCTTCCAGTACCTTGCATTTTTCTGGGTATTTGCTAGGTTTATGGTTGTTGTGTTGCACTTCTTAAAATACTTTAATCAGGCCCTCCTGGTCATTTTCCTGGTTGCAGAAGCCAGTCCTATGAAAACACGTTTTTTTTCATCAAATCACCTACTCAGTGCGTTCTTGTTAATGGTCTGGATAATCTGATTGTTGAGATTTTGTGAAGCAACTGCATTGCAAAGTTTTTTTTTGTCAAACCTTTGAAGGTAAGTGGTCAAAGAGGGCCACCAGTTCGTTCATGTTGATGGGAATAATACAAACCTGTATTGGTGAGAAGAGTGCGAGGAAGTTTGGTGAGGTCGAGATTGGGTGTGGTCAGAAAGTGTGTGTGCGTGTGTGTGTGTGTGTGTGTTTGTGCTGAGCGGGGCTGTTTGCTGAATCCTCTTGGCTCCCTCTCCCTGTGCCCGCACACAGCGCTCACTGGCAGGCAGGCGGACGGGCAGCGCAGTGTGTGCCAACACAGCTGCCTATTGAGAGGCAGCGTTATGGACACAATGTGAGCGACAGACTTGCTGTATCAACAGCTCCCCCTTTTCTGCTGTTGTGGCCAAAAATAAACCATAAATACCCCCCCTGCCCCTGCCCTCCAATGGCTCAACCCCACCAAACACCAAGTGGCACCGAACCAGAGGGACGTTACCGCTTCCTAGCAGGCATACCCAGGTAAAAGCCTCAATATGGACACATTGGAATCAATAGCAGCTGGTATCAGAATTCTAATGCAATGGAGTTAGATGGAAAAGGCAGTAAGGCAGACTTTCCAATAAGGAGCCCGTATAACTCATGAGGATGTAGTTAATACTGATGAGAGGCGTCAATTACTGAAAAGAAGAGGAAAGACGACTTTTTTAAGTGACATGTAGTACAAGGTGTTCAGCACCCAGGTTTGGAGGACTTTGGCATCGGCATTGTAAAGGAAAGTGATGAAGGACTGATGAGTGTATACTTTTGTGAAGTATGCTGTAACCTATTGTATTAGTTGCACATTGATCAGAGTATAGCAGACTTTGCTGGTCAGCATACACATGATGAAGTGTAGCTACTTTTATTTTAGGTCCCAGGTTAATTTGCCTATTTGCTAAACACAGAAAAGATCAGAATGAATATAATCCTCTGATTCTGGGTGATTTATGAACGCAACTGTGACATTAAGCTTTCCCTGTGTGTGTGCATGTTTGTGCCGTGTGTGTGCTTGTACATACGCATACATGTTTGTGTCGTGTGTGTGTGTTTTGTCTGCCTCTATGTATGTGTGTGTGTGTGTTGCTGCCAAAAGTGGAGGAGCAGTGGACCAGGAGGATGTCGGAGCCACAGAGCGCCCCGGAGCAGCTGGCTGCTGGGAAGAGCCAGGGTGGAGCTGGAGCCACATATAAGGTACTGGATCATCCCTCCAACCTCCATTTACCCAGGGAGGGACTGCTGAGCAACACCCTGTTTCACATTCATAAAGACACACTTTTCACACTGGGAGCAGCCCATGACCACCACAGTCTTCTAATGTTGGTCACAATCTCCAACTATTATGTAGCCTAGTAACCAGACACCAAATCACAAAGCTAATGTGACGTGATATTTGTCTGTTCTCTCTTTTGTTATAGTCCATCTCTCTGTCGTCTTTCTGTTCATTTGCTTTTCATCCTCTCCCCTGTCATCACTGTCATCATCATGGATCTAAGATAATATAAGCCATTTGATGGAGGCTTTTAATCGAAACCTGACCCCTGACAGTGTTACCGCCACGCTGTAACCGTTCACCTCCACCTACTGTCTCTCTCTCTCTCTGTGATCAAGGTGATGTTGTTCGAGTTTGAGAACTTCCAGGGCCGCAAGGCAGAGTTTTCTGCAGAGTGTAAAGATGTAACAGAGAAGGGCCTTGAGAAGGTTGGCTCTGTGCTGGTGGAGTCAGGGCCGTAAGTTATGCTACATTACTCCTTAAGACACACACTGAAGAGATTGATTGTTAAATTCACATATTGAAGTGTATTACTATAGTATTTATTTGTAAAATGTATTATAGTTGTGTATATTAGATAATACACTCATATTTGAAAGTTGGGCAAACCTAAACCATGCTCTTCTTCTCATATTATCGTCTCTTTTGTTCTTCTCCCTCCACTCCGCCCTCTCTTCTCCTGTTCCCTCCTGTCAGCTGGGTGGGTTTTGACCGCCAGGGGTTCACAGGGGAGCAGTTTATCCTGGAGAAGGGCGAGTATCCTCGCTGGGACACCTGGACTAATAGTCAGAACAGCTACTCCTTCTTGTCTCTAAGGCCACTCAAAGTGGTGGGTAACTATTCTAAACTCAACAGCTGACATATACCTCAATATAACAGCCTCCTGAACACTGCAGCCATAAGGATACCACAAATCCCTCCTGACACCAAGCTCTGCAGGGTTTCAAACACAAGCTCACGCATTACCTTTAAGTATCTCATCATCTCTACACTCTCTGATCTTATTTTAGGTTCACCCACATTGACCTCGCTCATCTACTGGATACATTTTAACTTAAGTTAAGCTTGGAAATGTTCCTGTGTGTGTCTGTCCTCTTTAGGACGGTGCTGAACACAAGCTACATCTGTTTGAGAGCCCTGGATTTACTGGTAGAAAGATGGAGATTGTGGATGACGACGTGCCCAGTTTGTGGGGGCATGGCTTTCAGGACCGCGTAGCAAGCGTCAAGGCTCTTAACGGAACGTAAGACCTCCTCTCCACCCTCCATTCACCCAAGTCTCATTTGCTTTTCCTTCCTGTTTCTCTTGTGTCTTTCAGTCTTTTTTTAATATTCTGTCTTTTTACCCTTCTTCCAGATGGGTTGGCTACATGTACCCAGGCTACAGGGGGCGCCAGTTCATCTTTGAGCGGGGAGATTTCAAGCACTGGAACGACTGGGAGGCCCCGGCGCCCCAGATCCAGTCTGTCCGACGCGTGCGTGACATGCAGTGGCACAAGAGGGGGTGTTTCACTGTTCCTGCCCCTGCGCCCGCCCCGGCCCCGGCTCCCGCCCCCGCCCCGGCCCCGGCCCCGGCTCCCGCCCCGGCCCCCGCGCCGCCTGCCCCCCCTGCTGCGGCTGGAGCCAGCTGAGCAGGATCCTCACCGACCTCCGACCCCTGACCCCCGACCCCCGCCCCACCCCACCCCACAGCCTCTCCCATGCTGCCAGCAGTGCCCGCACCTCTGCCTCACCCCAACCACGGCAAAGGCTGCTTGTGCCCAGTGAGAAGTGCTATGTATGTTTCAGTGGCGAATAAAAAGTTGTTTGACCTGGCGTTGGCCATGTTTGTTGGTGATGTTATACTTGTAAGTCTTGACACTTGAGGTGTCAAGGTGCAATTTGGTCAGCTGCATTATCTGAGATATTGAAGATTTGAGAAAACCACTATCAGAAATGTAAAGTTGAAAGACACTGCAGAAATGTCAAAGTAGAAAGAAAGCATATCTGGCAATTCATCCCTCAAGACAACAAACTGCAGATGTGCTGTAACTTCATTTTACTTGGATAGCTCCTCAAGTCATGTGTGCCACATCCATTGCTTGTGTTTTCCCAGTTAAGTCTCAAAGACAGCTCAAAACCTCATCCAGCATTAGGAGCGCATGACTTATTTGATGAATACGCTGATTCACATCTGCTGAACATCAATGGAAATGATGATGTCATATGTATGCTTGCTATTAAAACATAGTGCACTGCATTCCCTTCTATAGTCATCATTGTGTGTTTGAGTGTTGTTTATCCTTATGAAAAGATCACAAGGTAAACTAATAGTAACTGATATCAACTGGATTAAACTCAAACATGTAAATATTGAAAGGTATTGCTCAAAAAGCTCCATAGTTCTGGTAAATTAAAAATTAGTCATCTGATAGTAATCAATCAAGATCTATGTTACATAATCCAGAGTCCATCTGCAGAGCATGGTTGCTATTTAAGATGATGACATGAAATGGCCCATGCAAGCCATTATTTAATGGGAGTTGATGTATTTTTTCAAAAAGTAAACAAACATTACACATAACATGATTCAAAGAAAATAATATTGTGCATACTTGTTCTCTACTGTTTAAAACATGAAAATGAAGTGGCTCTTCTCAAGGCGTTAACATATGTAAGAGTCTATCTCTGTGCCCTGCTCTCTCTTATACTTTGGAGTATCTCACATCCCAACAATGAAGACTTGTACAAAAGATGAAGTCTGCCAGCTGTTGTCCTCGCACATCTAGAGTTTAACATCTAGCTGGATCCTGAGGAGAAAGCTCTACAGACCCAAATAAGAAAGACTTTCAATTAGGAGGCCCAGACAGTCCACACTACGTGTCTGTATAACTCTGATATGAATTGTTCAGTACACCTCACTTCCGTCTGTGGTTTCCACTGAGCATCATAGAGCATTTGGACTTGTACTTTAAAGCCCTGATCCAAAAGTATGTTCAAACTCTATGCTGCACTACAGTATAGAGTTGAAGCCCTTGATACATGGACTATCTCCTATATATTCTATGTAAACACTAGATATAGACTCAGACCTGTGTTTTCAGTTATAAATAAACAGATGAGGGATGACAATGTTGTAAACAGCTCAATTTCACTCCAGGTCGTCCAGCTACTCTTTGAATTGCTGTCACTAAAACTCAACAAGAGTGCAAATAATTCACTAATGCCAAACCAGGGGCACAATATAACTAATTTAAAAGAGCAAATATTGTTTTATTCCCAAAGAACACAAAGTTGAGTCCTCTGTCATATAATCACTGTTCTTATGAAGATGAAGTGAAAAGAGG